>NC_043996.1:0-250578 GCF_902150065.1 Myripristis murdjan
CAGTTAGTTTTGGAGCTCTGGGAGCTTTCCTTAAGGAGTTATGGCTGTTTCTTTCCCTGCGCTCACAAAATGGCTCTGTTACTGTCCCAAATGGTGTAATAAGGGGCCTTTTGGGCTGTTGGTCACGTGTGTGGAACGTGCTCACTGCAGGTTGATCACACATGATGTTACAGTAGAATTTACATGTGTGTGCTCCGCGCGGCGAGAGAAGTCCAAAAACAGTAGTTTTGGAGCTCTGGGAGCTTTCCTTAAGGAGTTATGGCTGTTTCTTTCCCTGCGCTCACAAAATGGCTCTGTTACTGTCCAAATGGTGTAATAAGGGGCCTTTTGGGCTGTTGGTCACGTGTGTGGAACGTGCTCACTGCAGGTTGATCACACATGATGTTACAGTAGAATTTACATGTGTGTGCTCCGCGCAGCTAGAGAATGCCAAAAACAGCAGTTATAACATTAATAATATTATTATCATTATTACTGATGATTACGACAACAATAATAATCATAATAACATTAACAACAACAATAACAATAACAATAACAATAACAATAACAATAATAACAATAACAATAACAATAACAATAACAATAATAACAATAACAGTAACAAAAATAACAATAACAATAACAATAATAACAATAACAATAACAATAATAACAATAACAATAACAATAACAATAACAATAACAATAACAATAATAATTTCATGCGCTCACAAAATGGCTCTGTTACTGTCCCAAATGGTGTAATAAGGGGCCTTTTGGGCTGTTTCTCACGTGTGTGGAACGTGCTCACTGCAGGTTGATCACACATGATGTTACAGTAGAATTTACATGTGTGTGCTCCGCGCGGCGAGAGAAGTCCAAAAACAGTAGTTTTGGAGCTCTGGGAGCTTTCCTTAAGGAGTTATGGCTGTTTCTTCTGTTGGTCACGTGTGTGGAACGTGCTCACTGCAGGTTGATCACACATGATGTTACAGTAGAATTTACATGTTTGTGCTCCGCGCGGCGAGAGAAGTCCAAAAACAGTAGTTTTGGAGCTCTGGGAGCTTTCCTTAAGGAGTTATGGCTGTTTCTTTCCCTGCGCTCACAAAATGGCTCTGTTACTGTCCCAAATGGTGTAATAAGGGGCCTTTTGGGCTGTTGCTCACGTGTGTGGAACGTGCTCACTGCAGGTTGATCACACATGATGTTATAGTAGAATTTACATGTGTGTTTTCCGCGCGGCTAGAGAAGGCCAAAAACAGCAGTTATAACAGTAATAATATTATTATCATTATTACTGATGATGATGACAACAATAATAATAATAATAACAATAACAACAACAATAACAATAACAATAACAATAACAACAACAATAACAATAACAATAACAATAATAACAATAACAGTAACAATAATAACAATAACAATAACAATAACAATAACAATAACAATAACAATAACAATAACAATAATAACAATAACAATAACAATAACAATAACAATAACAATAATAATTTCATGCGCTCACAAAATGGCTCTGTTACTGTCCCAAATGGTGTAATAAGGGGCCTTTTGGGCTGTTGGTCACGTGTGTGGAATGTGCTCACTGCAGGTTGATCACACATGATGTTACAGTAGAATTTACATGTGTGTGCTCCGCGCGGCTAGAGAATGCCAAAACAGCAGTTATAACATTAATAATATTATTATCATTATTACTGATGATGACGAAAACAATAATAATCATAACATTAACAACAACAATAACAATAACAATAACAATAACAATAACAATAACAATAACAACAATAACAATAACAATAACAATAACAATAACAATAATAACAATAACAGTAACAAAAATAACAATAACAATAATAACAATAACAATAACAATAACAATAACAACAATAACAATAACAATAACAATAACAATAACAATAACAATAACAATAATAATTTCATGCGCTCACAAAATGGCTCTGTTACTGTCCCAAATGGTGTAATAAGGGGCCTTTTGGGCTGTTGGTCACGTGTGTGGAACGTGCTCACTGCAGGTTGATCACACATGATGTTACAGTAGAACTTACATGTGTGTGCTCCGCGCGGCGAGAGAAGTCCAAAAACAGTAGTTTTGGAGCTCTGGGAGCTTTCCTTAAGGAGTTATGGCTGTTTCTTTCCCTGCGCTCACAAAATGGCTCTGTTACTGTCCCAAATGGTGTAATAAGGGGCCTTTTGGGCTGTTGGTCACGTGTGTGGAACGTGCTCACTGCAGGTTGATCACACATGATGTTACAGTAGAATTTACATGTGTGTGCTCCGCGCGGCGAGAGAAGTCCAAAAACAGTAGTTTTGGAGCTCTGGGAGCTTTCCTTAAGGAGTTATGGCTGTTTCTTTCCCTGCGCTCACAAAATGGCTCTGTTACTGTCCCAAATGGTGTAATAAGGGGCCTTTTGGGCTGTTGGTCACGTGTGTGGAACGTGCTCACTGCAGGTTGATCACACATGATGTTACAGTAGAATTTACATGTGTGTGCTCCGCGCAGCTAGAGAATGCCAAAAACAGCAGTTATAACATTAATAATATTATTATCATTATTACTGATGATGACGACAACAATAATAATCATAATAACATTAACAACAACAATAACAATAACAATAACAATAACAATAATAACAATAACAATAACAATAACAATAACAATAATAACAATAACAGTAACAAAAATAACAATAACAATAACAATAATAACAATAACAATAACAATAATAACAATAACAATAACAATAACAATAACAATAATAATTTCATGCGCTCACAAAATGGCTCTGTTACTGTCCCAAATGGTGTAATAAGGGGCCTTTTGGGCTGTTTCTCACGTGTGTGGAACGTGCTCACTGCAGGTTGATCACACATGATGTTACAGTAGAATTTACATGTGTGTGCTCCGCGCGGCGAGAGAAGTCCAAAAACAGTAGTTTTGGAGCTCTGGGAGCTTTCCTTAAGGAGTTATGGCTGTTTCTTCTGTTGGTCACGTGTGTGGAACGTGCTCACTGCAGGTTGATCACACATGATGTTACAGTAGAATTTACATGTTTGTGCTCCGCGCGGCGAGAGAAGTCCAAAAACAGTAGTTTTGGAGCTCTGGGAGCTTTCCTTAAGGAGTTATGGCTGTTTCTTTCCCTGCGCTCACAAAATGGCTCTGTTACTGTCCCAAATGGTGTAATAAGGGGCCTTTTGGGCTGTTGCTCACGTGTGTGGAACGTGCTCACTGCAGGTTGATCACACATGATGTTATAGTAGATTTTACATGTGTGTTTTCCGCGCGGCTAGAGAAGGCCAAAAACAGCAGTTATAACAGTAATAATATTATTATCATTATTACTGATGATGATGACAACAATAATAATAATAATAACAATAACAACAACAATAACAATAACAATAACAATAACAACAACAATAACAATAACAATAACAATAATAACAATAACAGTAACAATAATAACAATAACAATAACAATAACAATAACAATAACAATAACAATAACAATAATAACAATAACAATAACAATAACAATAACAATAACAATAATAATTTCATGCGCTCACAAAATGGCTCTGTTACTGTCCCAAATGGTGTAATAAGGGGCCTTTTGGGCTGTTGGTCACGTGTGTGGAACGTGCTCACTGCAGGTTGATCACACATGATGTTACAGTAGAATTTACATGTGTGTGCTCCGCGCGGCTAGAGAATGCCAAAAACAGCAGTTATAACATTAATAATATTATTATCATTATTACTGATGATGACGAAAACAATAATAATCATAACATTAACAACAACAATAACAATAACAATAACAATAACAATAACAATAACAATAACAACAATAACAATAACAATAACAATAACAATAATAACAATAACAGTAACAAAAATAACAATAACAATAATAACAATAACAATAACAATAACAATAACAACAATAACAATAACAATAACAATAACAATAACAATAACAATAATAATTTCATGCGCTCACAAAATGGCTCTGTTACTGTCCCAAATGGTGTAATAAGGGGCCTTTTGGGCTGTTGGTCACGTGTGTGGAACGTGCTCTCTGCAGGTTGATCACTCATGATGTTACAGTAGAACTTACATGTGTGTGCTCCGCGCGGCGAGAGAAGTCCAAAAACAGTAGTTTTGGAGCTCTGGGAGCTTTCCTTAAGGAGTTATGGCTGTTTCTTTCCCTGCGCTCACAAAATGGCTCTGTTACTGTCCCAAATGGTGTAATAAGGGGCCTTTTGGGCTGTTGGTCACGTGTGTGGAACGTGCTCACTGCAGGTTGATCACACATGATGTTACAGTAGAATTTACATGTGTGTGCTCCGCGCGGCGAGAGAAGTCCAAAAACAGTAGTTTTGGAGCTCTGGGAGCTTTCCTTAAGGAGTTATGGCTGTTTCTTTCCCTGCGCTCACAAAATGGCTCTGTTACTGTCCCAAATGGTGTAATAAGGGGCCTTTTGGGCTGTTGGTCACGTGTGTGGAACGTGCTCACTGCAGGTTGATCACACATGATGTTACAGTAGAATTTACATGTGTGTGCTCCGCGCGGCGAGAGAAGTCCAAAAACAGTAGTTTTGGAGCTCTGGGAGCTTTCCTTAAGGAGTTATGGCTGTTTCTTTCCCTGCGCTCACAAAATGGCTCTGTTACTGTCCCAAATGGTGTAATAAGGGGCCTTTTTGGGCTGTTGGTCACGTGTGTGGAACGTGCTCACTGCAGGTTGATCACACATGATGTTACAGTAGAATTTACATGTGTGTGCTCCGCGCGGCGAGAGAAGTCCACAAACAGTAGTTTTGGAGCTCTGGGAGCTTTCCTTAAGGAGTTATGGCTGTTTCTTTCCCTGCGCTCACAAAATGGCTCTGTTACTGTCCCAAATGGTGTAATAAGGGGCCTTTTGGGCTGTTGGTCACGTGTGTGGAACGTGCTCACTGCAGGTTGATCACACATGATGTTACAGTAGAATTTACATGTGTGTGCTCCGCGCGGCGAGAGAAGTCCAAAAACAGTAGTTTTGGAGCTCTGGGAGCTTTCCTTAAGGAGTTATGGCTGTTTCTTTCCCTGCGCTCACAAAATGGCTCTGTTACTGTCCCAAATGGTGTAATAAGGGGCCTTTTGGGCTGTTGCTCACGTGTGTGGAACGTGCTCACTGCAGGTTGATCACACATGATGTTATAGTAGAATTTACATGTGTGTTTTCCGCGCGGCTAGAGAAGGCCAAAAACAGCAGTTATAACAGTAATAATATTATTATCATTATTACTGATGATGATGACAACAATAATAATAATAATAACAATAACAACAACAATAACAATAACAATAACAATAACAACAACAATAACAATAACAATAACAATAATAACAATAACAGTAACAATAATAACAATAACAATAACAATAACAATAACAATAACAATAACAATAACAATAACAATAATAACAATAACAATAACAATAACAATAACAATAACAATAATAATTTCATGCGCTCACAAAATGGCTCTGTTACTGTCCCAAATGGTGTAATAAGGGGCCTTTTGGGCTGTTGGTCACGTGTGTGGAATGTGCTCACTGCAGGTTGATCACACATGATGTTACAGTAGAATTTACATGTGTGTGCTCCGCGCGGCTAGAGAATGCCAAAAACAGCAGTTATAACATTAATAATATTATTATCATTATTACTGATGATGACGAAAACAATAATAATCATAACATTAACAACAACAATAACAATAACAATAACAATAACAATAACAATAACAATAACAACAATAACAATAACAATAACAATAACAATAATAACAATAACAGTAACAAAAATAACAATAACAATAATAACAATAACAATAACAATAACAATAACAACAATAACAATAACAATAACAATAACAATAACAATAACAATAACAATAATAATTTCATGCGCTCACAAAATGGCTCTGTTACTGTCCCAAATGGTGTAATAAGGGGCCTTTTGGGCTGTTGGTCACGTGTGTGGAACGTGCTCACTGCAGGTTGATCACTCATGATGTTACAGTAGAACTTACATGTGTGTGCTCCGCGCGGCGAGAGAAGTCCAAAAACAGTAGTTTTGGAGCTCTGGGAGCTTTCCTTAAGGAGTTATGGCTGTTTCTTTCCCTGCGCTCACAAAATGGCTCTGTTACTGTCCCAAATGGTGTAATAAGGGGCCTTTTGGGCTGTTGGTCACGTGTGTGGAACGTGCTCACTGCAGGTTGATCACACATGATGTTACAGTAGAATTTACATGTGTGTGCTCCGCGCGGCGAGAGAAGTCCAAAAACAGTAGTTTTGGAGCTCTGGGAGCTTTCCTTAAGGAGTTATGGCTGTTTCTTTCCCTGCGCTCACAAAATGGCTCTGTTACTGTCCCAAATGGTGTAATAAGGGGCCTTTTGGGCTGTTGGTCACGTGTGTGGAACGTGCTCACTGCAGGTTGATCACACATGATGTTACAGTAGAATTTACATGTGTGTGCTCCGCGCGGCGAGAGAAGTCCAAAAACAGTAGTTTTGGAGCTCTGGGAGCTTTCCTTAAGGAGTTATGGCTGTTTCTTTCCCTGCGCTCACAAAATGGCTCTGTTACTGTCCCAAATGGTGTAATAAGGGGCCTTTTGGGCTGTTGGTCACGTGTGTGGAACGTGCTCACTGCAGGTTGATCACACATGATGTTACAGTAGAATTTACATGTGTGTGCTCCGCGCGGCGAGAGAAGTCCACAAACAGTAGTTTTGGAGCTCTGGGAGCTTTCCTTAAGGAGTTATGGCTGTTTCTTTCCCTGCGCTCACAAAATGGCTCTGTTACTGTCCCAAATGGTGTAATAAGGGGCCTTTTGGGCTGTTTCTCACGTGTGTGGAACGTGCTCACTGCAGGTTGATCACACATGATGTTACAGTAGAATTTACATGTTTGTGCTCCGCGCGGCGAGAGAAGTCCAAAAACAGTAGTTTTGGAGCTCTGGGAGCTTTCCTTAAGGAGTTATGGCTGTTTCTTTCCCTGCGCTCACAAAATGGCTCTGTTACTGTCCCAAATGGTGTAATAAGGGGCCTTTTGGGCTGTTGCTCACGTGTGTGGAACGTGCTCACTGCAGGTTGATCACACATGATGTCATAGTAGAATTTACATGTGTGTTTTCCGCGCGGCTAGAGAAGGCCAAAAACAGCAGTTATAACAGTAATAATATTATTATCATTATTACTGATGATGATGACAACAATAATAATAATAATAACAATAACAACAACAATAACAATAACAATAACAATAACAACAACAATAACACTAACAATAACAATAATAACAATAACAGTAACAATAATAACAATAACAATAACAATAACAATAATAACAATAACAATAACAATAACAATAACAATAATAATTTCATGCGCTCACAAAATGGCTCTGTTACTGTCCCAAATGGTGTAATAAGGGGCCTTTTGGGCTGTTGGTCACGTGTGTGGAACGTGCTCACTGCAGGTTGATCACACATGATGTTACGGTAGAACTTACATGTGTGTGCTCCGCGCGGCGAGAGAAGTCCAAAAACAGTAGTTTTGGAGCTCTGGGAGCTTTCCTTAAGGAGTTATGGCTGTTTCTTTCCCTGCGCTCACAAAATGGCTCTGTTACTGTCCCAAATGGTGTAATAAGGGGCCTTTTGGGCTGTTGGTCACGTGTGTGGAACGTGCTCACTGCAGGTTGATCACACATGATGTTACAGTATAAAGTACATTGGTGGGCTCCGCGCGGCAAGAGATGGCCGAAAACAGCAGTTATACCAGTAATGATATTATCATCATTATTACTGATGATGATGACAACAAAAACAAAAACAATAATAATAACAAAAACAACAACAACAATAATAATAATAATAATAATAATAAATAACAACAGTATTAATAATAATAACAATAACAATAATTACAACAATAACAATAATAACAACAATAACAATAACAATAATAACAACAATAACAATAACAATAACAATAATAACAACAATAACAATGACAATAATAATAACAATAATTATAATAACTCCATGCGCTCACAAAATGGCTCTGTTCCATTACCAAATGCTGTAATAAGGGGCCTTTTGGGCTGTTGGTCACATGTGGGGAAAGTGCTCACTGCAGGTTGATCACACATGATGTTTCAGTAGAAAGTACATGTGTGGGCTCGGCGCCGCGAGAGATGTCCAAAAACAGCAGTTTCGGAGCTCTGGGAGCCATCCTGAAGGAGTTATGAAGGTTTCTTTGCCTGCGTGACCAAAATTGCTCCCGTACTGTACCAGATATGTGTAAACAGGAGCCTTTTGGTCTGTTGGTCATGTGTGGCGAGAGAGGTCACCAAAGGTCAAGCACACATGTACATACAGTAGAAAGTATGCGTGTTGTGTGGCACTGGTTTCATATTGAACGGAGGGGGAACAGTATCTGACAGTAATACTCCAAGCTGTCAGGATGTGTTCCCCCTGCTGTAATTGTCAATATTAATGATGTCAAGCTGATGGCTGTGTGTTTGCCTACGCATTCAAAAGTGCACTGTTACTGTACCAAAGGGTGTCAATAGGGGCCTTTTGGGCTGTTGGTCATGTGTGGCGAGAGAGGTCACCAAAGGTCAAGCACACATGGAGTTACAGTAGTGTGTACATGAGTGTGCTCCGCGCGGCGGCAGAAGGCCAACAACAGCAGTTTCGGAGCTCTGGGAGCCTTCCTGAAGGAGTTATGGAGGTTTCTTTGCCTGCGTGACCAAAATTGCTCGCGTACTGTACCAGATATGTGTAAACAGGGGCCTTTTGGGCTGTTGGTCATGTGTGGCGAGAGAGGTCACCAAAGGTCAAGCACACATGGAGATACAGTAGAAAGTATGTGTGTTGTGTGACACTGGTTTCATATTGAACGGAGGGGGAACAATATCTGACAGTAATACTCCAAGCTGTCAGGATGCGTTCCCCCTGCTGAAATGGTCAATTTTAATGATATCAAGCTGAAAATCACACGACTTACCTGTTGTGGGAAACCAAGTTAGTCGTATGAATTTTACAGCTGTGTGAGTCTGATTTCATATTGATCAGAGGGGGAACAGTATCTGACAGTAGTACTCCAAGATGTCAGGATGCGTTCCCCCTGTTGTAATGGTGAATTTTAATGATATCAAGCTGAAAATCACATGTCTTAGCTTTGATGGTCAAACAAGTCAGCAGTATGAATTTTACAGTTGTGTGACCCTGGTTTCATATTGAACGGAGGGGGAACAATATCTGACATTAATATTCCAAGCTGTCAGGATGCGTTCCCCCTGCCGTAAAGGTAATTTTAATGATATCAAGCTGAAAATCACATGTCTTAGCTTTGATGGTCAAACAAGTCAGCAGTATAAATTTGAAAGTTGTGTGACCCTGGTGTCATATTGAACGGAGGGGGAACAGTATCTGACAGTAATACTCCAAGCTGTCAGGATGTGTTCCCCCTGCTGTAATTGTCAATATTAATGATGTCAAGCTGATGGCTGTGTCTTTGCCTACGCATTCAAAAGTGCACTGTTACTGTACCAAAGGGTGTCAATAGGGGCCTTTTGGGCTGTTGGTCATGTGTGGCGAGAGAGGTCACCAAAGGTCAAGCACACATGGAGTTACAGTAGTGTGTACGTGAGTGTGCTCCGCGCGGCGGCAGAAGGCCAACAACAGCAGTTTCGGAGCTCTGGGAGCCTTCCTGAAGGAGTTATGGAGGTTTCTTTGCCTGCGTGACCAAAATTGCTCGCGTACTGTACCAGATATGTGTAAACAGGGGCCTTTTGGGCTGTTGGTCATGTGTGGCGAGAGAGGTCACCAAAGGTCAAGCACACATGGAGATACAGTAGAAAGTATGTGTGTTGTGTGACACTGGTTTCATATTGAACGGAGGGGGAACAATATCTGACAGTAATACTCCAAGCTGTCAGGATGCGTTCCCCCTGCTGAAATGGTCAATTTTAATGATATCAAGCTGAAAATCACACGACTTACCTGTTGTGGGAAACCAAGTTAGTCGTATGAATTTTACAGCTGTGTGAGTCTGATTTCATATTGATCAGAGGGGGAACAGTATCTGACAGTAGTACTCCAAGATGTCAGGATGCGTTCCCCCTGTTGTAATGGTGAATTTTAATGATATCAAGCTGAAAATCACATGTCTTAGCTTTGATGGTCAAACAAGTCAGCAGTATGAATTTTACAGTTGTGTGACCCTGGTTTCATATTGAACGGAGGGGGAACAATATCTGACATTAATATTCCAAGCTGTCAGGATGCGTTCCCCCTGCTGTAATTGTCTATATTAATGATGTCAAGCTGATGGCTGTGTCTTTGCCTACGCATTCAAAAGTGCGCTGTTACTGTACCAAAGGGTGTCAATAGGGGCCTTTTGGGCTGTTGGTCATGTGTGGCGAGAGAGGTCACCAAAGGTCAAGCACACATGGAGTTACAGTAGTGTGTACGTGAGTGTGCTCCGCGCGGCGGCAGAAGGCCAACAACAGCAGTTTCGGAGCTCTGGGAGCCTTCCTGAAGGAGTTATGGAGGTTTCTTTGCCTGCGTGACCAAAATTGCTCGCGTACTGTACCAGATATGTGTAAACAGGGGCCTTTTGGGCTGTTGGTCATGTGTGGCGAGAGAGGTCACCAAAGGTCAAGCACACATGGAAATACAGTAGAAAGTATGTGTGTTGTGTGACACTGGTTTCATATTGAACGGAGGGGGAACAATATCTGACAGTAATACTCCAAGCTGTCAGGATGCGTTCCCCCTGCTGAAATGGTCAATTTTAATGATATCAAGCTGAAAATCACACGACTTACCTGTTGTGGGAAACCAAGTTAGTCGCATGAATTTTACAGCTGTGTGAGTCTGATTTCATATTGATCAGAGGGGGAACAGTATCTGACAGTAGTACTCCAAGATGTCAGGATGCGTTCCCCCTGTTGTAATGGTGAATTTTAATGATATCAAGCTGAAAATCACATGTCTTAGCTTTGATGGTCAAACAAGTCAGCAGTATGAATTTTACAGCTGTGTGAGTCTGATTTCATATTGATCAGAGGGGGAACAGTATCTGACAGTAGTACTCCAAGATGTCAGGATGCGTTTCCCCCTGCCGTAAAGGTAATTTTGAATGATATCAAGCTGAAAATCACAGGATTTAAATGTTATGGCCAAACAAGTCAGCAGTATGAATTTGAAAGTTGTGTGACCCTGGTGTCATATTGAACAGAGGGGGAACAGTATCTGACAGTAATACTCCATGCTGTCAGGATGTGTTCCCCCTGCTGTAACTGTCAATATTAATGATGTCTTTCTGATGGCTGTTTCTTTGCCTACACTGTCAAAAGCGCGCTGTTACTGTACCAAAGGGTGTAAACAGGGGCCTTTTGGGCTGTTGGTCATGTGTGGCGAGAGAGGTCACCAAAGGTCAAGCACACATGGAGATACAGTAGAAAGTATGTGTGTTGTGTGACACTGGTTTCATATTGAACGGAGGGGGAACAATATCTGACAGTAATACTCCAAGCTGTCAGGATGCGTTCCCCCTGCTGAAATGGTCAATTTTAATGATATCAAGCTGAAAATCACACGACTTACCTGTTGTGGGAAACCAAGTTAGTCGTATGAATTTTACAGCTGTGTGAGTCTGATTTCATATTGATCAGAGGGGGAACAGTATCTGACAGTAGTACTCCAAGATGTCAGGATGCGTTCCCCCTGTTGTAATGGTGAATTTTAATGATATCAAGCTGAAAATCACATGTCTTAGCTTTGATGGTCAAACAAGTCAGCAGTATGAATTTTACAGTTGTGTGACCCTGGTTTCATATTGAACGGAGGGGGAACAATATCTGACATTAATATTCCAAGCTGTCAGGATGCGTTCCCCCTGCCGTAAAGGTAATTTTGAATGATATCAAGCTGAAAATCACAGGATTTAAATGTTATGGCCAAACAAGTCAGCAGTATGAATTTGAAAGTTGTGTGACCCTGGTGTCATATTGAACAGAGGGGGAACAGTATCTGACAGTAATACTCCAAGCTGTCAGGATGTGTTCCCCCTGCTGTAATTGTCAATATTAATGATGTCAAGCTGATGGCTGTGTCTTTGCCTACGCATTCAAAAGTGCACTGTTACTGTACCAAAGGGTGTCAATAGGGGCCTTTTGGGCTGTTGGTCATGTGTGGCGAGAGAGGTCACCAAAGGTCAAGCACACATGGAGTTACAGTAGTGTGTACGTGAGTGTGCTCCGCGCGGCGGCAGAAGGCCAACAACAGCAGTTTCGGAGCTCTGGCAGCCTTCCTGAAGAAGTTATGGAGGTTTCTTTGCCTGCGTGACCAAAATTGCTCCCGTACTGTACCAGACATGTGTAAACAGGGGCCTTTTGAGCTGTTGGTCATGTGTGGCGAGAGAGGTCACCAAGGTCAAGCACACATGGAGATACAGTAGAAAGTATGTGTGTTGTGTGACCCTGATTTCATATTGAACGGAGGGGGAACAATATCTGACAGTAACACTCCAAGCTGTCAGGATGCGTTCCCCCTGCTGAAATGGTCAATTTTAATGATATCAAGCTGAAAATCACATGACTTACCTGTTGTGGGAAACCAAGTTAGTCGTATGAATTTTACAGCTGTGTGAGTCTGATTTCATATTGATCAGAGGGGGAACAGTATCTGACAGTAGTACTCCAAGATGTCAGGATGCGTTCCCCCTGTTGTAATGGTGAATTTTAATGATATCAAGCTGAAAATCACATGTCTTAGCTTTGATGGTCAAACAAGTCAGCAGTATGAATTTTACAGTTGTGTGACCCTGGTTTCATATTGAACGGAGGGGGAACAGTATCTGACAGTAATACTCCAAGCTGTCAGGATGTGTTCCCCCTGCTGTAATTGTCAATATTAATGATGTCAAGCTGATGGCTGTGTCTTTGCCTACGCATTCAAAAGTGCGCTGTTACTGTACCAAAGGGTGTCAATAGGGGCCTTTTGGGCTGTTGGTCATGTGTGGCGAGAGAGGTCACCAAAGGTCAAGCACACATGGAGTTACAGTAGTGTGTACGTGAGTGTGCTCCGCGCGGCGGCAGAAGGCCAACAACAGCAGTTTCGGAGCTCTGGGAGCCTTCCTGAAGGAGTTATGGAGGTTTCTTTGCCTGCGTGACCAAAATTGCTCGCGTACTGTACCAGATATGTGTAAACAGGGGCCTTTTGGGCTGTTGGTCATGTGTGGCGAGAGAGGTCACCAAAGGTCAAGCACACATGGAGATACAGTAGAAAGTATGTGTGTTGTGTGACACTGGTTTCATATTGAACGGAGGGGGAACAATATCTGACAGTAACACTCCAAGCTGTCAGGATGCGTTCCCCCTGCTGAAATGGTCAATTTTAATGATATCAAGCTGAAAATCACACGACTTACCTGTTGTGGGAAACCAAGTTAGTCGTATGAATTTTACAGCTGTGTGAGTCTGATTTCATATTGATCAGAGGGGGAACAGTATCTGACAGTAGTACTCCAAGATGTCAGGATGCGTTCCCCCTGTTGTAATGGTGAATTTTAATGATATCAAGCTGAAAATCACATGTCTTAGCTTTGATGGTCAAACAAGTCAGCAGTATGAATTTTACAGTTGTGTGACCCTGGTTTCATATTGAACGGAGGGGGCACAATATCTGACATTAATATTCCAAGCTGTCAGGATGCGTTCCCCCTGCCGTAAAGGTAATTTTGAATGATATCAAGCTGAAAATCACAGGATTTAAATGTTATGGCCAAACAAGTCAGCAGTATGAATTTGAAAGTTGTGTGACCCTGGTGTCATATTGAACAGAGGGGGAACAGTATCTGACAGTAATACTCCAAGCTGTCAGGATGTGTTCCCCCTGCTGTAATTGTCAATATTAATGATGTCAAGCTGATGGCTGTGTCTTTGCCTACGCATTCAAAAGTGCACTGTTACTGTACCAAAGGGTGTCAATCGGGGCCTTTTGGGCTGTTGGTCATGTGTGGCGAGAGAGGTCACCAAAGGTCAAGCACACATGGAGTTACAGTAGTGTGTACGTGAGTGTGCTCCGCGCGGCGGCAGAAGGCCAACAACAGCAGTTTCGGAGCTCTGGGAGCCTTCCTGAAGGAGTTATGGAGGTTTCTTTGCCTGCGTGACCAAAATTGCTCGCGTACTGTACCAGATATGTGTAAACAGGGGCCTTTTGGGCTGTTGGTCATGTGTGGCGAGAGAGGTCACCAAAGGTCAAGCACACATGGAGATACAGTAGAAAGTATGTGTGTTGTGTGACACTGGTTTCATATTGAACGGAGGGGGAACAATATCTGACAGTAATACTCCAAGCTGTCAGGATGCGTTCCCCCTGCTGAAATGGTCAATTTTAATGATATCAAGCTGAAAATCACACGACTTACCTGTTGTGGGAAACCAAGTTAGTCGTATGAATTTTACAGCTGTGTGAGTCTGATTTCATATTGATCAGAGGGGGAACAGTATCTGACAGTAGTACTCCAAGATGTCAGGATGCGTTCCCCCTGTTGTAATGGTGAATTTTAATGATATCAAGCTGAAAATCACATGTCTTAGCTTTGATGGTCAAACAAGTCAGCAGTATGAATTTTACAGTTGTGTGACCCTGGTTTCATATTGAACGGAGGGGGAACAATATCTGACATTAATATTCCAAGCTGTCAGGATGCGTTCCTCCTGCCGTAAAGGTAATTTTGAATGATATCAAGCTGAAAATCACAGGATTTAAATGTTATGGCCAAACAAGTCAGCAGTATGAATTTGAAAGTTGTGTGACCCTGGTGTCATATTGAACAGAGGGGGAACAGTATCTGACAGTAATACTCCATGCTGTCAGGATGTGTTCCCGCTGCTGTAATTGTCAATATTAATGATGTCTTTCTGATGGCTGTTTCTTTGCCTACACTGTCAAAAGCGCGCTGTTACTGTACCAAAGGGTGTAAACAGGGGCCTTTTGGGCTGTTGGTCATGTGTGGTGAGAGAGGTCACCAAAGGTCAAGCACACATGGAGTTACAGTAGTGTGTACGTGAGTGTGCTCCGCGCGGCGGCAGAAGGCCAACAACAGCAGTTTCGGAGCTCTGGGAGCCTTCCTGAAGAAGTTATGGAGGTTTCTTTGCCTGCGTGACCAAAATTGCTCCCGTACTGTACCAGACATGTGTAAACAGGGGCCTTTTGGGCTGTTGGTCATGTGTGGCGAGAGAGGTCACCAAAGGTCAAGCACACATGGAGATACAGTAGAAAGTATGTGTGTTGTGTGACACTGGTTTCATATTGAACGGAGGGGGAACAATATCTGACAGTAACACTCCAAGCTGTCAGGATGCGTTCCCCCTGCTGAAATGGTCAATTTTAATGATATCAAGCTGAAAATCACACGACTTACCTGTTGTGGGAAACCAAGTTAGTCGTATGAATTTTACAGCTGTGTGAGTCTGATTTCATATTGATCAGAGGGGGAACAGTATCTGACAGTAGTACTCCAAGATGTCAGGATGCGTTCCCCCTGTTGTAATGGTGAATTTTAATGATATCAAGCTGAAAATCACATGTCTTAGCTTTGATGGTCAAACAAGTCAGCAGTATGAATTTTACAGTTGTGTGACCCTGGTTTCATATTGAACGGAGGGGGCACAATATCTGACATTAATATTCCAAGCTGTCAGGATGCGTTCCCCCTGCCGTAAAGGTAATTTTGAATGATATCAAGCTGAAAATCACAGGATTTAAATGTTATGGCCAAACAAGTCAGCAGTATGAATTTGAAAGTTGTGTGACCCTGGTGTCATATTGAACAGAGGGGGAACAGTATCTGACAGTAATACTCCAAGCTGTCAGGATGTGTTCCCCCTGCTGTAATTGTCAATATTAATGATGTCAAGCTGATGGCTGTGTCTTTGCCTACGCATTCAAAAGTGCACTGTTACTGTACCAAAGGGTGTCAATAGGGGCCTTTTGGGCTGTTGGTCATGTGTGGCGAGAGAGGTCACCAAAGGTCAAGCACACATGGAGTTACAGTAGTGTGTACGTGAGTGTGCTCCGCGCGGCGGCAGAAGGCCAACAACAGCAGTTTCGGAGCTCTGGGAGCCTTCCTGAAGGAGTTATGGAGGTTTCTTTGCCTGCGTGACCAAAATTGCTCGCGTACTGTACCAGATATGTGTAAACAGGGGCCTTTTGGGCTGTTGGTCATGTGTGGCGAGAGAGGTCACCAAAGGTCAAGCACACATGGAGATACAGTAGAAAGTATGTGTGTTGTGTGACACTGGTTTCATATTGAACGGAGGGGGAACAATATCTGACAGTAATACTCCAAGCTGTCAGGATGCGTTCCCCCTGCTGAAATGGTCAATTTTAATGATATCAAGCTGAAAATCACACGACTTACCTGTTGTGGGAAACCAAGTTAGTCGTATGAATTTTACAGCTGTGTGAGTCTGATTTCATATTGATCAGAGGGGGAACAGTATCTGACAGTAGTACTCCAAGATGTCAGGATGCGTTCCCCCTGTTGTAATGGTGAATTTTAATGATATCAAGCTGAAAATCACATGTCTTAGCTTTGATGGTCAAACAAGTCAGCAGTATGAATTTTACAGTTGTGTGACCCTGGTTTCATATTGAACGGAGGGGGAACAATATCTGACATTAATATTCCAAGCTGTCAGGATGCGTTCCCCCTGCCGTAAAGGTAATTTTGAATGATATCAAGCTGAAAATCACAGGATTTAAATGTTATAGCCAAACAAGTCAGCAGTATGAATTTGAAAGTTGTGTGACCCTGGTGTCATATTGAACAGAGGGGGAACAGTATCTGACAGTAATACTCCAAGCTGTCAGGATGTGTTCCCCCTGCTGTAATTGTCAATATTAATGATGTCAAGCTGATGGCTGTGTCTTTGCCTACGCATTCAAAAGTGCGCTGTTACTGTACCAAAGGGTGTCAATAGGGGCCTTTTGGGCTGTTGGTCATGTGTGGCGAGAGAGGTCACCAAAGGTCAAGCACACATGGAGTTACAGTAGTGTGTACGTGAGTGTGCTCCGCGCGGCGGCAGAAGGCCAACAACAGCAGTTTCGGAGCTCTGGGAGCCTTCCTGAAGGAGTTATGGAGGTTTCTTTGCCTGCGTGACCAAAATTGCTCGCGTACTGTACCAGATATGTGTAAACAGGGGCCTTTTGGGCTGTTGGTCATGTGTGGCGAGAGAGGTCACCAAAGGTCAAGCACACATGGAGATACAGTAGAAAGTATGTGTGTTGTGTGACACTGGTTTCATATTGAACGGAGGGGGAACAATATCTGACAGTAATACTCCAAGCTGTCAGGATGCGTTCCCCCTGCTGAAATGGTCAATTTTAATGATATCAAGCTGAAAATCACACGACTTACCTGTTGTGGGAAACCAAGTTAGTCGTATGAATTTTACAGCTGTGTGAGTCTGATTTCATATTGATCAGAGGGGGAACAGTATCTGACAGTAGTACTCCAAGATGTCAGGATGCGTTCCCCCTGTTGTAATGGTGAATTTTAATGATATCAAGCTGAAAATCACATGTCTTAGCTTTGATGGTCAAACAAGTCAGCAGTATGAATTTTACAGTTGTGTGACCCTAGTTTCATATTGAACGGAGGGGGAACAATATCTGACATTAATATTCCAAGCTGTCAGGATGCGTTCCCCCTGCCGTAAAGGTAATTTTGAATGATATCAAGCTGAAAATCACAGGATTTAAATGTTATGGCCAAACAAGTCAGCAGTATGAATTTGAAAGTTGTGTGACCCTGGTGTCATATTGAACAGAGGGGGAACAGTATCTGACAGTAATACTCCATGCTGTCAGGATGTGTTCCCGCTGCTGTAATTGTCAATATTAATGATGTCTTTCTGATGGCTGTTTCTTTGCCTACACTGTCAAAAGCGCGCTGTTACTGTACCAAAGGGTGTAAACAGGGGCCTTTTGGGCTGTTGGTCATGTGTGGCGAGAGAGGTCACCAAAGGTCAAGCACACATGGAGTTACAGTAGTGTGTACGTGAGTGTGCTCCGCGCGGCGGCAGAAGGCCAACAACAGCAGTTTCGGAGCTCTGGCAGCCTTCCTGAAGAAGTTATGGAGGTTTCTTTGCCTGCGTGACCAAAATTGCTCCCGTACTGTACCAGACATGTGTAAACAGGGGCCTTTTGAGCTGTTGGTCATGTGTGGCGAGAGAGGTCACCAAGGTCAAGCACACATGGAGATACAGTAGAAAGTATGTGTGTTGTGTGACCCTGATTTCATATTGAACGGAGGGGGAACAATATCTGACAGTAACACTCCAAGCTGTCAGGATGCGTTCCCCCTGCTGAAATGGTCAATTTTAATGATATCAAGCTGAAAATCACACGACTTACCTGTTGTGGGAAACCAAGTTAGTCGTATGAATTTTACAGCTGTGTGAGTCTGATTTCATATTGATCAGAGGGGGAACAGTATCTGACAGTAGTACTCCAAGATGTCAGGATGCGTTCCCCCTGTTGTAATGGTGAATTTTAATGATATCAAGCTGAATATCACATGTCTTACCTGTTATGGCCAAACAAGTCAGCAGTATGAATTTGAAAGTTGTGTGACCCTGGTGTCATATTGAACAGAGGGGGAACAGTATCTGACAGTAATACTCCAAGCTGTCAGGATGTGTTCCCCCTGCTGTAATTGTCAATATTAATGATGTCAAGCTGATGGCTGTGTCTTTGCCTACGCATTCAAAAGTGCGCTGTTACTGTACCAAAGGGTGTCAATAGGGGCCTTTTGGGCTGTTGGTCATGTGTGGCGAGAGAGGTCACCAAAGGTCAAGCACACATGGAGTTACAGTAGTGTGTACGTGAGTGTGCTCCGCGCGGCGGCAGAAGGCCAACAACAGCAGTTTCGGAGCTCTGGGAGCCTTCCTGAAGGAGTTATGGAGGTTTCTTTGCCTGCGTGACCAAAATTGCTCGCGTACTGTACCAGATATGTGTAAACAGGGGCCTTTTGGGCTGTTGGTCATGTGTGGCGAGAGAGGTCACCAAAGGTCAAGCACACATGGAAATACAGTAGAAAGTATGTGTGTTGTGTGACACTGGTTTCATATTGAACGGAGGGGGAACAATATCTGACAGTAATACTCCAAGCTGTCAGGATGCGTTCCCCCTGCTGAAATGGTCAATTTTAATGATATCAAGCTGAAAATCACACGACTTACCTGTTGTGGGAAACCAAGTTAGTCGTATGAATTTTACAGCTGTGTGAGTCTGATTTCATATTGATCAGAGGGGGAACAGTATCTGACAGTAGTACTCCAAGATGTCAGGATGCGTTCCCCCTGTTGTAATGGTGAATTTTAATGATATCAAGCTGAAAATCACATGTCTTAGCTTTGATGGTCAAACAAGTCAGCAGTATGAATTTTACAGTTGTGTGACCCTGGTTTCATATTGAACGGAGGGGGAACAATATCTGACATTAATATTCCAAGCTGTCAGGATGCGTTCCCCCTGCCGTAAAGGTAATTTTGAATGATATCAAGCTGAAAATCACAGGATTTAAATGTTATGGCCAAACAAGTCAGCAGTATGAATTTGAAAGTTGTGTGACCCTGGTGTCATATTGAACAGAGGGGGAACAGTATCTGACAGTAATACTCCAAGCTGTCAGGATGTGTTCCCCCTGCTGTAATTGTCAATATTAATGATGTCAAGCTGATGGCTGTGTCTTTGCCTACGCATTCAAAAGTGCACTGTTACTGTACCAAAGGGTGTCAATAGGGGCCTTTTGGGCTGTTGGTCATGTGTGGCGAGAGAGGTCACCAAAGGTCAAGCACACATGGAGTTACAGTAGTGTGTACGTGAGTGTGCTCCGCGCGGCGGCAGAAGGCCAACAACAGCAGTTTCGGAGCTCTGGGAGCCTTCCTGAAGGAGTTATGGAGGTTTCTTTGCCTGCGTGACCAAAATTGCTCGCGTACTGTACCAGATATGTGTAAACAGGGGCGGAACGGAGGGGGAACAATATCTGACAGTAATACTCCAAGCTGTCAGGATGCGTTCCCCCTGCTGAAATGGTCAATTTTAATGATATCAAGCTGAAAATCACACGACTTACCTGTTGTGGGAAACCAAGTTAGTCGCATGAATTTTACAGCTGTGTGAGTCTGATTTCATATTGATCAGAGGGGGAACAGTATCTGACAGTAGTACTCCAAGATGTCAGGATGCGTTCCCCCTGTTGTAATGGTGAATTTTAATGATATCAAGCTGAAAATCACATGTCTTAGCTTTGATGGTCAAACAAGTCAGCAGTATGAATTTTACAGCTGTGTGAGTCTGATTTCATATTGATCAGAGGGGGAACAGTATCTGACAGTAGTACTCCAAGATGTCAGGATGCGTTTCCCCCTGCCGTAAAGGTAATTTTGAATGATATCAAGCTGAAAATCACAGGATTTAAATGTTATGGCCAAACAAGTCAGCAGTATGAATTTGAAAGTTGTGTGACCCTGGTTTCATATTGAACAGAGGGGGAACAGTATCTGACAGTCATACTCCATGCTGTCAGGATGTGTTCCCCCTGCTGTAATTGTCAATATTAATGATGTCTTTCTGATGGCTGTTTCTTTGCCTACACTGTCAAAAGCGCGCTGTTACTGTACCAAAGGGTGTAAACAGGGGCCTTTTGGGCTGTTGGTCATGTGTGGCGAGAGAGGTCACCAAAGGTCAAGCACACATGGAGTTACAGTAGTGTGTACGTGAGTGTGCTCCGCGCGGCGGCAGAAGGCCAACAACAGCAGTTTCGGAGCTCTGGGAGCCTTCCTGAAGAAGTTATGGAGGTTTCTTTGCCTGCGTGACCAAAATTGCTCCCGTACTGTACCAGACATGTGTAAACAGGGGCCTTTTGGGCTGTTGGTCATGTGTGGCGAGAGAGGTCACCAAAGGTCAAGCACACATGGAGATACAGTAGAAAGTATGTGTGTTGTGTGACACTGGTTTCATATTGAACGGAGGGGGAACAATATCTGACAGTAATACTCCAAGCTGTCAGGATGCGTTCCCCCTGCTGAAATGGTCAATTTTAATGATATCAAGCTGAAAATCACACGACTTACCTGTTGTGGGAAACCAAGTTAGTCGTATGAATTTTACAGCTGTGTGAGTCTGATTTCATATTGATCAGAGGGGGAACAGTATCTGACAGTAGTACTCCAAGATGTCAGGATGCGTTCCCCCTGTTGTAATGGTGAATTTTAATGATATCAAGCTGAAAATCACATGTCTTAGCTTTGATGGTCAAGCAAGTCAGCAGTATGAATTTTACAGTTGTGTGACCCTGGTTTCATATTGAACGGAGGGGGAACAATATCTGACATTAATATTCCAAGCTGTCAGGATGCGTTCCCCCTGCCGTAAAGGTAATTTTGAATGATATCAAGCTGAAAATCACAGGATTTAAATGTTATGGCCAAACAAGTCAGCAGTATGAATTTGAAAGTTGTGTGACCCTGGTGTCATATTGAACAGAGGGGGAACAGTATCTGACAGTCACACTCCATGCTGTCAGGATGTGTTCCCCCTGCTGTAATTGTCAATATTAATGATGTCTTTCTGATGGCTGTTTCTTTGCCTACACTGTCAAAAGCGCGCTGTTACTGTACCAAAGGGTGTAAACAGGGGCCTTTTGGGCTGTTGGTCATGTGTGGCGAGAGAGGTCACCAAAGGTCAAGCACACATGGAGTTACAGTAGTGTGTACGTGAGTGTGCTCCGCGCGGCGGCAGAAGGCCAAAAACAGCAGTTTCGGAGCTCTGGGAGCCTTCCTGAAGAAGTTATGGAGGTTTCTTTGCCTGCGTGACCAAAATTGCTCCCGTACTGTACCAGACATGTGTAAACAGGGGCCTTTTGGGCTGTTGGTCATGTGTGGCGAGAGAGGTCACCAAAGGTCAAGCACACATGGAGATACAGTAGAAAGTATGTGTGTTGTGTGACCCTGATTTTATATTGAACGGAGGGGGAACAATATCTGACAGTAACACTCCAAGCTGTCAGGATGCGTTCCCCCTGCTGAAATGGTCAATTTTAATGATATCAAGCTGAAAATCACACGACTTACCTGTTGTGGGAAACCAAGTTAGTCGTATGAATTTTACAGCTGTGTGAGTCTGATTTCATATTGATCAGAGGGGGAACAGTATCTGACAGTAGTACTCCAAGATGTCAGGATGCGTTCCCCCTGTTGTAATGGTGAATTTTAATGATATCAAGCTGAAAATCACATGTCTTAGCTTTGATGGTCAAGCAAGTCAGCAGTATGAATTTTACAGTTGTGTGACCCTGGTTTCATATTGAACGGAGGGGGAACAATATCTGACATTAATATTCCAAGCTGTCAGGATGCGTCCCCCCTGCCGTAAAGGTAATTTTGAATGATATCAAGCTCAATATCACATGTCTTACCTGTTATGGCCAAACAAGTCAGCAGTATGAATTTGAAAGTTGTGTGACCCTGGTGTCATATTGAACAGAGGGGGAACAGTATCTGACAGTAATACTCCAAGCTGTCAGGATGTGTTCCCCCTGCTGTAATTGTCAATATTAATGATGTCAAGCTGATGGCTGTGTCTTTGCCTACGCATTCAAAAGTGCACTGTTACTGTACCAAAGGGTGTCAATCGGGGCCTTTTGGGCTGTTGGTCATGTGTGGCGAGAGAGGTCACCAAAGGTCAAGCACACATGGAGTTACAGTAGTGTGTACGTGAGTGTGCTCCGCGCGGCGGCAGAAGGCCAACAACAGCAGTTTCGGAGCTCTGGGAGCCTTCCTGAAGGAGTTATGGAGGTTTCTTTGCCTGCGTGACCAAAATTGCTCGCGTACTGTACCAGATATGTGTAAACAGGGGCGGAACGGAGGGGGAACAATATCTGACAGTAATACTCCAAGCTGTCAGGATGCGTTCCCCCTGCTGAAATGGTCAATTTTAATGATATCAAGCTGAAAATCACACGACTTACCTGTTGTGGGAAACCAAGTTAGTCGCATGAATTTTACAGCTGTGTGAGTCTGATTTCATATTGATCAGAGAGGGAACAGTATCTGACAGTAGTACTCCAAGATGTCAGGATGCGTTCCCCCTGTTGTAATGGTGAATTTTAATGATATCAAGCTGAAAATCACATGTCTTAGCTTTGATGGTCAAACAAGTCAGCAGTATGAATTTTACAGCTGTGTGAGTCTGATTTCATATTGATCAGAGGGGGAACAGTATCTGACAGTAGTACTCCAAGATGTCAGGATGCGTTTCCCCCTGCCGTAAAGGTAATTTTGAATGATATCAAGCTGAAAATCACAGGATTTAAATGTTATGGCCAAACAAGTCAGCAGTATGAATTTGAAAGTTGTGTGACCCTGGTGTCATATTGAACAGAGGGGGAACAGTATCTGACAGTAATACTCCAAGCTGTCAGGATGTGTTCCCCCTGCTGTAATTGTCAATATTAATGATGTCAAGCTGATGGCTGTGTCTTTGCCTACGCATTCAAAAGTGCACTGTTACTGTACCAAAGGGTGTCAATAGGGGCCTTTTGGGCTGTTGGTCATGTGTGGCGAGAGAGGTCACCAAAGGTCAAGCACACATGGAGTTACAGTAGTGTGTACGTGAGTGTGCTCCGCGCGGCGGCAGAAGGCCAACAACAGCAGTTTCGGAGCTCTGGGAGCCTTCCTGAAGGAGTTATGGAGGTTTCTTTGCCTGCGTGACCAAAATTGCTCCCGTACTGTACCAGACATGTGTAAACAGGGGCCTTTTGGGCTGTTGGTCATGTGTGGCGAGAGAGGTCACCAAAGGTCAAGCACACATGGAGATACAGTAGAAAGTATGTGTGTTGTGTGACACTGGTTTCATATTGAACGGAGGGGGAACAATATCTGACAGTAACACTCCCAGCTGTCAGGATGCGTTCCCCCTGCTGAAATGGTCAATTTTAATGATATCAAGCTGAAAATCACATGACTTACCTGTTGTGGGAAACCAAGTTAGTCGTATGAATTTTACAGCTGTGTGAGTCTGATTTCATATTGATCAGAGGGGGAACAGTATCTGACAGTAGTACTCCAAGATGTCAGGATGCGTTCCCCCTGTTGTAATGGTGAATTTTAATGATATCAAGCTGAAAATCACATGTCTTAGCTTTGATGGTCAAACAAATCAGCAGTATGAATTTTACAGCTGTGTGAGTCTGATTTCATATTGATCAGAGGGGGAACAGTATCTGACAGTAGTACTCCAAGATGTCAGGATGCGTTCCCCCTGTTGTAATGGTGAATTTTAATGATATCAAGCTGAATATCACATGTCTTACCTGTTATGGCCAAACAAGTCAGCAGTATGAATTTGAAAGTTGTGTGACCCTGGTGTCATATTGAACAGAGGTGGAACAGTATCTGACAGTAATACTCCATGCTGTCAGGATGTGTTCCCCCTGCTGTAATTGTCAATATTAATGATGTCTTTCTGATGGCTGTTTCTTTGCCTACACTGTCAAAAGCGCGCTGTTACTGTACCAAAGGGTGTAAACAGGGGCCTTTTGGGCTGTTGGTCATGTGTGGCGAGAGAGGTCACCAAAGGTCAAGCACACATGGAGTTACAGTAGTGTGTATGTGAGTGTGCTCCGCGCGGCGGCAGAAGGCCAAAAACAGCAGTTTCGGAGCTCTGGGAGCCTTCCTGAAGAAGTTATGGAGGTTTCTTTGCCTGCGTGACCAAAATTGCTCCCGTACTGTACCAGACATGTGTAAACAGGGGCCTTTTGGGCTGTTGGTCATGTGTGGCGAGAGAGGTCACCAAAGGTCAAGCACACATGGAGATACAGTAGAAAGTATGTGTGTTGTGTGACCCTGATTTCATATTGAACGGAGGGGGAACAATATCTGACAGTAACACTCCCAGCTGTCAGGATGCGTTCCCCCTGCTGAAATGGTCAATTTTAATGATATCAAGCTGAAAATCACACGACTTACCTGTTGTGGGAAACCAAGTTAGTCGTATGAATTTTACAGCTGTGTGAGTCTGATTTCATATTGATCAGAGGGGGAACAGTATCTGACAGTAGTACTCCAAGATGTCAGGATGCGTTCCCCCTGTTGTAATGGTGAATTTTAATGATATCAAGCTGAATATCACATGCCTTACCTGTTATGGCCAAACAAGTCAGCAGTATGAATTTGAAAGTTGTGTGACCCTGGTGTCATATTGAGCAGAGGGGGAACAGTATCTGACAGTAATAGTCCAAGCTGTCAGGATTCGTTCCCCTTGCTGAAATGGTCAACAGAGTGAGTCGCCACGACTGATAGAGGCGAGTGGAGAGCACCATCTGGACTTGTTTAATGTGCCTCCGCTGTGAGCCGGTGCGGCTTTATCTGTGCTTCTCCCCTCTCCTTTCCTCCTGCCCGAGGCTAGACCGCTGCGGACCCGGCGCAGAGTCGGACGGCTTGCTGCTTCTGGAGAGAGCACCGACCGGGGCCGTAGCCACCCCACCTGGGGCTTGTCACACAAGCGGCCCCCGCTTCTTCCTTCTTCCTCCTTCCAAGACTTTTTTTATGCACCCCAAACTTTTATCAGATTGAACTGTGAAAATAAACTGCTTTATTATTGGACTTGTCCCTTGTCTGTGCGAAAAAGTTCTGCACCACTTTTTCAGTCTATAATTTCTCCCCTTTATTTATACCCAATAGTGTTGTATCTTATACCATGTAAAGCCTGATTTGTTGTTTTTCCAATGAGATACCATTTGCAAGCATCCTGCATTTCTGGAATGAGTGACACCGGTAATAACTTTTTTGCCTAGTTTATTAAGCATCCATAGTTTATCATTACAATGTTAGTGAAATGTTAGAACGACATGCAAATGACATCAGACAACATGCTGGAAAGTTTACCAGCTCATAATTTAGCGAAATAACAGCTGCAAATTGTTATGATACCATTAAACACTGACCAATCAGTATGCACCCCTTTAGAGAGCTTGATCGATATGATTGGTTCTGCTATATATGGTTTAATTAGTTTACTGATTCCTAATGTCCACGGCCACATCAGCTATCAGTGGTCATTCAATCCAGTTGTTGCGCAGTGCGCTACTAAATAAACCGTATGTTTGTGGTGTTTTGGGTTGAGTTACAGTTGGGTATTTACATTTACAGAATTTACAGAATACAGAACATCTGAGATTAATATGCTATAAAACTGACTAAACTAATGCAGTTATGATTATTCTTTAGTGACTATAGATGTCTGTGTGTTTCAGGCTCTGGAGTGTAAGCTGAGAGGAGCAGGCGGTGACATATGGATCTGTGAAGTTATAATGGTGGATTAAGAGAAGTGGATTGTGTCAAAGGAGCTGACATTAGTGGCCTGGAGAGCACCATATAGTCTTTTTTCCAGAGGGTGGCATTCCCCTCCTGGTTCATTTCCCATTTTACATGGCTTCACTGATATATGTCCAAGTTCTTGGTCTGCAGTTTTATTTATACTAAATGTTGCAATTGCTTTTTCTGTGATTGCACTGAAGAGGTTAACCCATTGCTTCATGTGTTCCCAGTTCAAATCTGTAGCCAGAAGCTATGAGAAAATTAACCAGAACTGTATGCCACCTTCTAGAAACCTTGAGCTAAGGCTCCCTTGAACTACAGCAGGGGTCAGCAACCTTTTCGACAGGAAGTGCCATGTTTTCATTTACTTGATAGTCAAGTGTGCCATATCAGCATTGTCCATACATAACCCTTTTAATGTTCTTCTTCTTTATGAATATTTTCTTTCACATCAGGCTGTAATGATCATTAGACTCAGAGCAATAACCCACCTTTCTCCCAGACTCTCTCAGTCAAAGTTCAAGAGTTTGAATCAATGCAGAATTATGTGCAGGATGTAATTTACATACGGATGTGAAGCAAACCCTGACTCAAAAACAAGCCCTGCGTTCCAATACTCATACTATCATACTATTTAGTAGGGAAAAAAAAGATTTAGTGTGTCCCATACATAGTATGTCAGATGTTTGTTTGTCTCTGTGTGAGTGTGTGTGAATGGTTGATGTGTGTTTGTCCGACTGCGTGCTCTGTCTACTTCAGATCCAGGTCTTCATGGTGTAGGTGGCTGTGTGGCCCGGGTCCCTGGCTGCTCTGGTGCATCCGGCTTCCCTTGGCGTCATCATCCCTCATCCGCCACCTATCTATCCTCATACATTTTATTGTTTGTTATCTGTGTTTACAACATCTATTCCACATCTGTCCGTCCTGGGGAGGGATCCCTCCTCTGTTGCTCCCCTGAGGTTTCTTCCTATTTTTCTCCCTGTTAAAGGTTTTTTTTTTTTTTAGGGAGTTGTTCCTCATCCGATGTGAGGATCTAAGGACAGAGGATGTTGTATTTTTCTGTAAAGCCCTTTAGGACAAATTTGTAATTTGTGATTCTGGGCTATACAAGTCAATAAAATTGAATTGAATTGAATCGATGCAGTATGCCAAGAGTACCAGGATGTTCTACTATATCTGGTCAGATTTCGCAGTATGGATTTCAGCATGCTGCTCTGGCCATTCTGACCCACAATCCTTTGTGCAGTGGACGTTACGTCGCACTGACTGACTGCATGTACAGGCCACGCCCACATACGGACGACAATAAAACACACATATCGCACAAAACTCGCTCAGTGACAGCAGAAGCGACAGGAAGACAGAAGATAATAAATATGACAGAGGACAGCGCAGTATGAAACAGCACCGGCTTTTTGACAACAACATTCAAATTTGCCGCTACGGACGGCGGTGGAAGTGAGCGAGAGAGTCGGACTCCAGGGATGATGTATGTAGTGTGTCCCAATAGTATGTATATGCATGCATATTTCATACTAAACTACATACTTTGTAAGGGCAGCTGCAGTACCTACTAAAAGTAATAAGTATAAGTATGCGATTTGGAACGGAGGGAAGGTGAACTAACAGGGTTTTCACTCAACAAAAAAAGGCACAGTTCATAGATGAACACTGACTCAACATGAGCGAGCAGCCATCACTATGGAATGCAGAGACATGGCTGGACACAAAACTGCAATGAGCTGAACTGGATGAGACACGTACAGATGTGATAAGACGGATGTTAAAGACATCATGTCCAGTATACAGTACATGATGATCCTTCCATTGACATAAAAGTGCTGTATCATATCACATCAGGTCAGGTAGTGGCATCACATTAATTTCTGCAGATGTGCTCGAGGCAAAAGAGGGGTGAGAAAGCCTTTAGACTTTTGTGAAGAGAGGTTACACACTGATGAGGTTGGAATCTATGAACCCCTCACATCTGTATGCAAATTACATCCTTTTAAAGATTTCAACTGAATACATTTGTTTTAAAAATGTAATTTAAAAATAAAAATCCTCTCACTTATGCCAGTGATCACCTGTAAGTGCCATTGTTATTCACTGACATATCGACCAGCTGCAGTTATGTACTGATCTGACATACACTCGGATGGCAAAAATGTACATTAGGTCTTTGATGTTGCTCAGGCCCAGACATTAATGAGTCAGGCACATCATCCTTTTTACAGTCTGTGGTGTGATACTATGTGATAATAATCTTTGAATATAGTACTCTAAAAAGTTGTATTTCATCATAAATACTGGCTAATATACTTTGCACTGTTGAAATTGATGCATTTTGCCCCTGGTTATGTCCAGCTTTTTAGTAAAAATCTTGATATAGTGTTAACTATATACATGAAACTTAACAATATTTCATTCAGTGTTGGTTAGGTATATTTAATGTATTTTATACAAACTTTCATCTTGTTTGGCTGCTTTTTCTTTCCTCCTATGTGCCCTTTCAATGGTATCCTTATTTGGGAGGCGCATGTAGCATTGTCTGTGGTATCCCACATTGCTAGGCATACCAGGGACATCTTGGTCTTCAGGGGGGTCACCCATCACCCAAGGGTCACCCATTGCTTAGCACATAGCACAAATGTTTCCCAACTTTTACGTGAAAATTTGATTAATGGGGTTTTTGCATCAGATGCCACATGCATACAACACTCCATCTCTCCACGCACTGCTTGCATACGCACGTGAGCTCGGTCACCTCGGATGTTTATTTTTTTTTTGCAGGATGCACAGGTGACGAGGAGAAGATGACCAGAAGATAAGGCCAGCATACTGGCCTCTAGTGGTGCAATGATTGATATATTGATTGATTGATTGATTGATTTTATTAGCTTGTGATGAAAAACAGTTAATAATACAGTACAGTTTAAACAGTACAGTACATGTTCCATACAAATGACTATCAAAAGGATACACTCGAGATAAGTCATGCAACTTGTTTACATCAGGGTCCAAGGTAATCAATTCATCGTGATTTAGAGACATACAATTATTCTATGCTAAGCAATAAAATACATCGCTTATGCATGCATACTTTTAACTTTAATGTGGTGTAGCGTATAGATGAGACAAACAGTATGAATGCCAATGTACATTTTATTTGAACAATCATTTGACATCGTAGGTAAAAGACGCTTTCATGTGATAAACGTACCCATGTAACAACTGTGCTGTTGGAGTGAAAAGACGAGAATGCATGTCAACGTTACTATGTGGATGAATTATTGACATTAACCCCAACCCTTGAAGGAAATAGCGTGAATTTTGAGTAATAATCGGCAACACAAAAGGAGCCCTACAATGTTAGGAATTAATTATTTAGTAGCCTATATTATACCTTTAACAAGTTTGTGGGGAAAACATATATATACAGGACAGGCCAAAAGTTTGGACACACCTTCTCATTCAATGCGTTTTCTTTATTTTCATGACTATTTACATTATAGATTCTCACTGAAGGAATCAAAACTATGAATGAACACGTGGAGTTATGTACTTAACAAAAAAAGGTGAAATAACTGAAAACATGTTTTATATTCTAGTTTCTTCAAAATAGCCACCCTTTGCTCTGATTACTGCTTTGCACACTCTTGGCACTCTCTCGATGAGCTTCAAGAGGTAGTCACCTGAAATGGTTTTCCAACAGTCTTGAAGGAGTTCCCAGAGGTGTTTAGCACTTGTTGGCCCCTTTGCCTTCACTCTGCGGTCCAGCTCACCCCAAACCATCTTGATTGGGTTCAGGTCCGGTGACTGTGGAGGCCAGGTCATCTGCCGCAGCACTCCATCACTCTCCTTCTTGGTCAAATAGTTATGGCTAGTAAATGAGTATGAGCCATATGAGCCATAACTCATAGTAAATGAGTTATGGCTGTTTCTTTGACCAAGCGCACAAAAGATAAATGTACATACGTATATGTGTATATATACACTATATTACCAAAAGTATTCGCTCACCCATTCAAATGATCAGAATCAGGTGTCCTAATCACTTGGCCTGGCCACAGGTGTATAAAATCAAGCACTCAGGCATGCAGACTGTGAAACAAGACATTTGTGAAAGAATGGGCCGCTCTCAGGAGCTCAGTGAATTCCAGCGTGGAACTGTCATAGGATGCCACCTGTGCAACAAATCCAGTCGTGAAATTTCCTCGCTCCTAAATATTCCACAGTCAACTGTCAGCTCTATTATAACAAAATGGAAGCGTTTGGGAACAACAGCAACTCAGCCACGAAGTGGTAGGCCACGTAAAGTGACGGAGAGGGGTCAGCGGATGCTGAAGCGCATAGTGCAAAGAGGTCGTTGACTTTCTGCACAGTCAATTGCTACAGAGCTACAAACTTCATGTGACCTTCAGATTAGCCCAAGTACAGTACGCAGAGAGCTTCATGGAATGGGTTTCCATGGCCGAGCAGCTGCAGCCAAGCCACACATCACCAAGTGCAATGCAAAGCGTCAGATGCAATGGTGTAAAGCACGCCGCCACTGGCCTCTAGAGCAGTGGAGACGCGTTCTCTGGAGTGATGAATCACGCTTTTCCATCTGGCAATCTGATGGACGAGTCTGGGTTTGGAGGTTGGGAACAGTACATTTCAGACTGCATTGTGCCGACTGTGAAATTTGGTGGAGGAGGAATTATGGTGTGGGGTTGTTTTTCAGGAGCTGGGCTTGGCCCCTTAGTTCCAGTGAAAGGAACTTTGAATGCTTCAGGATACCAAAACATTTTGGACAATTCCATGCTCCCAACCTTGTGGGAACAGTTTGGAGCGGGCCCCTTCCTCTTCCAACATGACTGTGCACCAGTGCACAAAGCAAGGTCCATAAAGACATGGATGACAGAGTCTGGTGTGGATGAACTTGACTGGCCTGCACAGAGTCCTGACCTGAACCCGATAGAACACCTTTGGGATGAATTAGAGCGGAGACTGAGAGCCAGGCCTTCTCGACCAACATCAGTGTGTGACCTCACCAATGCGCTTTTGGAAGAATGGTCAAAAATTCCTATAAACACTCTCCTCAACCTTGTGGACAGTCTTCCCAGAAGAGTTGAAGCTGTAATAGCTGCAAAAGGTGGACCGACTTCATATTGAACTCTATGGGTTAGGAATGGGATGGCACTTCAGTTCATAGTATGAGTAAAGGCAGGTGAGCGAATACTTTTGGTAATATAGTGTATGTTGATTCCCAGGAACTTGAAACTGCTCACTTGCTCCACCTCAGCTCCATTGATGTAGACAGGGTTGTGTGTCTTTGCCTCCTTTTTTCTAAAATCAACTATCAGCTCTTTGGTTTTGCTGATGTTGAGCAGTAGGTTGTTTTCTGTGCACCATTCTGCAAGATGGTTGATTTCCTCCCGATATGAAAACTCATCACTGTTGGAAATCCGGCCGATGATGGTGGTGTCATCCGCGAACTTCACAATAGAGTTCTCTCCATGTCGGGGGTTGCAGTCGTGGGTATACAGCGTGAACAGGAGGGGGCTGAGCACACAGCCCTGGGGGGCTCCAGTGTTGAGCACTAGAGTAGAGGAGGAGAGACTGCCAATCCGAACTGACTGGGGTCTGTTTGTGAGGAAGTCCAGTATCCAGTTGCAGAGAGTGGTACTGATGCCCAGAGTGTTCAGTTTTCCAATCAGCTTCATGGGGGAGATTATATTGAAAGCTGAGCTGAAATCAACAAACAACATTTGGTGTAGGTGCTGCTTTTCTCAAGGTGAGTGAAGATTGAGTGGAGAGCAGTGAAGATGGCATCCTCTGTGGATCTGTTGGTTCTGAATGCAAACTGCTGAGGGTCCAGACTGGCAGGGATGCTGTTCTTTATGTGCTGGAGAACCAGTTTCTCAAAGCACTTCATCAGGATGGGGGTGAGTGCCACAGGGCGGTAGTCATTTAGATTAGACACTGCAGACCTTTTAGGCACAGGGATGATGGTGGCTGTCTTTAAGCAGGTGGGAACACTCTCCTGTGACAGCGAAATGTTGAAAATGTCGGTAACAACATCTATGCCAGTCTGGACCCTCAGCAGTTTGCATTCAGAACCAGAATGGTGCTGCCAGTTGACCGGTGGCCGGCCGGCCGGTCTTTTTTTTTTTTTTCATCCCCTTTTTACTTGTAATCTACTGTTGTTCCATGTCCAGACCGATAGGTGGCAACAATGCGCTGGTAGGCCCTTAGATGCGCAGGCTTACTCGCCGCTCAGCCGTGTCAAAGATAGGCCACTCGTGGTAGTGTGTGCAAGTTGAGATGACTAGAGAGAGACCATGGACACCACTCGTGTTGCTAATCCTAAAAAAAGGAAAGAAAAGGGTGGGGCTGAGAAGGTAAGAGAGAAAAAAATTAGGCAGTTAGAGAGTGAAGCATCCAAATGCAGGGATGCAAACAGCGCGCCGAAAAGATCCGATGAGTTTTTCTTGTTTCTTTGGGGGGGTGGGGAGGGGTGGGGGGACTTATCGATCACGGAATCGCGGAATTAGCCAAATAAAACGGAATCTATTTTTAGCGCGGAATTTGGCATAATAACAACTACACCGCCACCGAACGAGCCAAAAGGCAGAGAAACTTTCCAGGCTACAGCAGCGCACTGACATATAGCTCATTTCCACTATAAAGAGCCGTGCCGTGAAGGGCCGCGCTGGGCTCAGCCCGGCATGGCCCTGTTTGGCCTTGGAGTGTTTCCATTGCTTATGGTAACAGCGGGTTGGCGTCATAGAATTAGAGAGGTGCGCTCGTTGCCATGGAGTTGTTATAGTAACAAGAGGAGCTGTCAGTTGTTAGCCTACATTAGCCTTTTGCTACTTTTTTTAATGGACAAAATCCTGTTTGAATAAAAAAGCCACCGGCCGGCAGCAGGCGGGCTGGCCGCGGCACCGGTCGGCGTCAGGTGGGCCGGCCGCGACACCGGTCTGCGGGCAGGCCGGTTGCCGACCGGTGCCGCGGCCAACCCGCCTGATGCCATCATCATCTTCACAGATGCTCTGCCATCTGCGCTTAGTGGTCACATTTCCATCCCCATTTGTAAGAAAAATGTAAACTAGGCTACACAACAGAAAAACCCAACAAAAAACTCAGCAAGCAAATCAATTTCTTCCATTATTTCTCCAGAAACTGTTTGTAAATAATAGCCTACTGGCTGAAGGTTTAATGGTTGACACTTGTCACTTGTCAGTTTGTAGCAGCCTGGTTAATTGACATTCTAACGGACCAATCACGAAGGAGATCATATTTAGGCCCGCCTCCGTGGCCCCGTTCTAATCGGGCCAGCACCAGATGTCAAACCGGGCTGAAATCTTTCACAGTTGGTTCCCGGAACCAAGCGGGCTGGTGTAGTGGGAATGAATGCAGAACTGTGAATTTCAGCATAAAAACAAATTCCTCCGGTCAGCTTCCTCCAAACACTGTGCCCCTACAAATTAAATGACAAATAAATGATACAATGCAATCAGCAAAGGCTAAAACACATGAATTTTCCCCAACTACAAGGCCGCTTACCTCTCCCACGGAGATCAACAATAAAAGGGAAGGTAAGGGCGTGAAAACACTAGACACAGGGGCGGTGTCACACTATATAAGAACGTCGGGGTACACACTCAAATTTATGTTCCTGTTCCTATGTACTGACTCGGAGGCCCAACCTGTCAGGTATTAAATAAATAAAAATAAAATACATTTAAAGGTACACAGATTTTGTGTAATTATAACAATAATAATAATAATAACAATAACTACTGTACATAATCTTTTACACCTATACATATTTCTGCTGCACAATTGACCTTGTTACACTGTGACCTCTCTTGTGACCTCTTGTATATGACCTCCTGCCTGACTTTGAGTAAACAAGATTTTACGCCTGCTCTTCTGTGTGATCCCTGCTCTCCAGTTTTTTTCTGACCACCACTTGTTACACTTTAAAAAATTAACTATGAAACTAACTGATGAAATTATAATATGATAAAATGACAAATGACAACATGATTTGTCTGAGAAAGTTATTTTATTTTGATAAATGAAATTAAATGAATTATTTAACTTAGAAACTGATTTAATGACAAATGATGATTAACTGATTAAAGACAACAAAACAATTACAGCATATAACAACAACATAGATACAGTATAGGCAAAGGGTAAGATGGGAACAGCTGGTGACACAAACAGGAAGTCCTCTAAAGTCCACCGCCCCATTTCAGAGACCAGTGTGTTTGGCTGCATTCTTAGAAGACTACAGCCCTGAACTGATAGACAGTTACTGTGTCTGTAGCAAATTGGTAATGGCGCAGATTGTTTTTTCTATTTGAGAATTGCATAAATAATTGATTAAAAACCAGAATTGTCCCAATATGTGCTAGTATGAAAAATAAATCCAAATAAAATAACCTGAAATATAATTTACATGTGAGATTTCTATGATTAAATGCATTTAAATAATACTTGTGAATACTAAAAACTTTAAGTTAGAAACCAAGTCCAGAGTGGATGAAGCCTTAGGACTTAGCAGAATGACCATAATTAAATATAAACTGAGCTTTATCCAGAACAGCCTTGTGCTTCTTTTCTCCTCTCTTCTCTCTTCTCCTCTTCTCTCTGTTGTCAGAAGCATTTGGCTGCCAGGAAGGTCAAAATGTGGAGGAAGCAAGCAATCTTAGCCAGCAGCACCCACCACCACATTTGACCTAGGAGACCTTCAGAAATAGAATTGGATGCAGATTGAACTTTAGTTATATAAACAGTTGGAGGTAGTATTGCAGAGATGGAAAGAATCGCAAAGTGAGAGAAAAGAAGACTGAGAGAAAGAAGACGGTCATTTTAGGTAGTCAACTTTGCCATAAAAGTTATTTCACTGACACAGCAACAACACTTAATTTATTCATACTAAGAAATGGTATAGTTTGTCACTGTACATCCGATGCATTTTCTTATTTTTTATTGTAGGATTTTAGCATGTTCACTGACACTTTAACAATATTTTGAATGTATATTCTTGTTCAAAAACACAAATGTCAACAATCAAGAAATTTAATGTAACAAACCATCATTTGACATTCACTAATACACAGTGATAATATATCAACATATTCTCATGAAACAGTTCGTATGATATCATACGAAAAGTGATGCACAAATTTTCGTGCATATTCCTACGAATTTCCAGCAGCATGACTGATCAGCGCGCATGCGCGAACCCCGAAGCGAGAGCCTTGAGAAAAATGGCGGACATTCCTTTTATTCTCAGTGGAAAATGGAATATTTTAAGACAGCTTATGCATACAAATGCGTTTTGATAACATTTCTAGCGGGAAATGTGCATTTTATTTCCAAAATCTTCTTTCAGTTAAAGTATATGATGTTTACTTTGTTAGTTAATACGAAGATTCTTTCAGATTTCTATTGTTGCTATGGACGCTGCTACCACTATCGCTGATGTTGCTTCCGCTCAGAAGTATTGTCTTCACTGTCAACGTGGAAATCTGGGGAGGGAGGCGTGGGGTTAACCTGCTCTCACAGAAATCCATGAAATGAGCATGACCTCCTAATAACGCATTGCGTGCTCCTCGCATGTAACCTGTTTTAAATCATAGATTTCTATGGTTTAATTCCGTGTTGTCACCACACAAACAGTGTCCACTGAAAGTCAGCGAGGATCCGTGCTGGACACACGGATTCTCGGCTTCAAAGACGTCATGCTGTGGGTGGTGGTTCATAGATCCCAGAAGTGCAAATTTAATCGATATTCCGGAAAAAGGTCTGATTATTAGCCATAACGTTGTAACCATCCAAGGCAGACTTACCACGTGCCGTGCCGAAGACGCCGCGCCCCGGCAGCTCCAAAGACTGATCTCCCACATTATGAAGACCATGGAGAGACTCATCCTACAGCAGCTCCGACCTGTGGTCACACCACATCTGAACCCCCTCCAGTTCGCCTACCAGCCCCGACTAGGAGCTGAGGATGCCATCCTCTACCTGCTCGACCGCGTCTACACACACCAGGACAAGACGGGGGGCACTGTGAGAGTCATGTTTTTTGACTTCTCTAGTGCCTTCAACACCATCCGTCCGGCTCTACTGAGTGAGAAGATGACGGCGATGCAGGTGGACTCCTCCCTTGTGTCCTGGATTGGGGACTATCTGACTGTGGTCTGCCACATACTGTGGCAGACCACAGTATGTGTGCCTACAGCACTGTGTGTCAGACAGAGTGGTCAGCAGCACCGGGGCACCACAGGGGACCGTCCTCTCTCCCTTCCTCTTCACCCTGTACACTTCAACTACCGCACAGAGACCTGTCACCTCCAGAAGTTCTCGGATGACTCAGCAGTAGTTGGATACATCAGCAAGGGTGATGAGGTGGAGTACAGGACTACTGTGAGCAACTTTGTCACATGGTGTGCGCAGAACCATCTACAGCTCAATGTGACAAAGACCAAGGAACTGGTGGTGGACCTGAGGAGGACCAAGGGGCCGGTGACCCCTGTTTCCATCCAGGGGGTCAATGTGGACATTGTTGAGGACTACAAGTACCTGGGGGTTCACATTGATGATAAACTGGACTGGAGGAAGAACACAGATGCCCTGTACAAGAAGGGCCAGAGCCGCCTGTTTTTTCTGAGGCGACTGAGGTCCTCCAACATCTGCAGGACTATGCTCAGGATGTTTTATGAGTCTGTGGTAGCCAGTGCTGTCCTCTATGCTGTGGTGTGCTGGGGCAGCAAGCTGAGGGTAGCGGACGCAAACAGACTCAACAGACTGATCCGCAAGGCCAGCGACGTTGTGGGAGTGAAGATGGACTCTCTGACAGTGGTGCTAGAGAGGAGAATGCTTCACAAGGTGAAAGCCATCCTGGACAATGTGTCCAACCCGCTCCATGACGTGTTGGTCAGACACAGGAGTTCTTTCAGCACCAGACTGATCGCACCACGATGCACCACAGAGCGACACAGGAAATCATTCCTGCCTGTGGCAATCAAACTGTACAACTCCTCACTCTGAGTGTCAGACACTCTGAGTCAGTGGGCTGGCCCCATAAACTAACTCTTGTGCAAATTCCCTCTGTGCAATAATCCATATTCAATACCATACTTATGTGCAATAACCTATAGTGCAATAACTCCTGTCCATGTTTGCACTTGTACATATTTTTTTTATTCTATATATATTTATATTTATATTCATATTCCTTTCTTTATTTTTCTTGACTATTTGCTCTTTTTCTTGTACACTTGGAGTGGGAGTTGTTATTGTAACAAAAAGTAATTTCCCCCTGGGGATCAATAAAGTATTCTGATTTTGATTCTGATTCTGATGAGGTTGTGTAACGATGGCATGTGCTTCTGCGTCCACAAGTCCCGTATAATATCAACTTTATTTAAGAAAACACGTTTATTTGCGATGTCATGTCACGGAGAAGCACTACATTACCCATAATCCTAGTGTTTATCAGCGACATGTCTGATTTGACTTTCATCAATAAAGTCAATAAAGTGTAATAAAGTGCATGAAAGTTGATAATATGCTGATATGTTACGCCATTGAACACAACCCTTTCAGTCAGCGAAACAGAGCGGGTGAGAAAACCACTGAAATGATAAAGATTTATATATATATTTTTATTTTTCATAACACATCTTTATTCATGATATAAACATAGGCTACATGTTAAGGTTATACTTTTGCTGTTGAAAAACTACCGTATGTATGTTGTTTAAACCTAATTTCAAAACTTTTACCCTAACCCGGAAGAGGGGTACCAGAACTACAATCTGCGTGGAGTTGCAACACACAGAGGTGTCCTGTGACATAGGTTTTGTAGTTCTAATATGTTATGTCTAGTATGTGATGTTGTGATCACTAATTTTTCAATCTTCATTATAGTTTTTGGGTGTGGGAAGAACGCCTGTTTGGTCAGATTTTATTTAATTTTTTCTTAAGATAGTGAAATCATGTTTTTTCCATGTTTTGACACTAGTCAGGGGCGCTCCCTATTGGTTTGCAATCGGACATGATAGTAGAGGTCAAGAGCTTTCCAAAAATGTTGACCCCATGTCTGTGCCATTTTTTGTTGCTGCATTGTAAGCCTTTAAAAGTGTCTCAGGTGGCCATATTAAGTTAATGGGAAAATATGAAATATGAAACACTGAGTATTTTATGGGGAATAAAAGCTTTGAAATGGTCCAAACTGAAAAGTATGACTGTGTGTAAGACTAACATCAATATTATAAATAAATTTGGTCATTAAATACAAGGGATGAGCGAGTACACCACTATCTGTGCCTGTATCTGTTTAACCATCTACATTATCCGTATCCGTATCCGTATCTGTACTCGGAGTGGGCGGGGCCGAAACCGGAAGTGGATGGGGCTTAACCCGGAAGTTGGTTGAGTTTGACCGGAAATTGTGCGGCTTAACCGGTAGGTTATTTTAAGCCTGAAATTGATAAGCGTTGATCAGAAGTTGCTATATTTATTGTTTATTGGAAAACTATTTACAGAACAGCCTCAGAAGCTTCAGATCAATGTTTTTGATCACAATAGTAAACAAACTATTTACAGAACAAGCTTTTTATAAACACAGAACATGTATATTCTTAAGTGCATCATGAATACAACACATGGAGTAGGCAATTATGAAGTACTAGAGAGAGAGTGTATATATATCTATATCTATATCTATATCTATCTATATATATAATATTGTAATATTTATACTACTATTATATTTATTTTTTATGAACTACAATAAGAAAGTGTCAGACTCTCAAAATAATAATATAGGCTACTTTGTGTGTTGAGCTAATGTGTGTGTGTAAGTGGTGTGTGTGTTAAGACTGTGACTCTGTATCGCGTGCGGTACGAGCAAAGTTTTCCAACTTACTTTATATCAGAAACCAGCCGGTAAGAGGGAGCAGACGGTTTAAAAAAAAAAAAAAAAAAAAAAAAAAAAAAAAAAAAAAAAACAGCGCTGTGTCAGAAGTGAGAGACGCGACGCCAGTCACATTCAGCCCCAACCCCTAACCCCTAACCCCTAAGCCTAACTCTGCTCAAAAGCAGCACGTCTGTTACCAGTCAAGTTCAGCAGAAATTCTACTGACCAGTGATGATGATCGGTGATTACAGACCGAGGGAAGAGCGAGCTGGAAAAAACCTGACCGCTACTGAAGAGAGACGCAACGTGAGCTGTCACACCTGGGTGAGTGACAGCTGACGTTGTCCCTGTGTGTGTGTGTGTGAGCAGGGCACACGGTGTAGGGGAGGGTCGCTGTGTGTTGTGTGTGAGCGGCGCACCGCTGTACTGTGTGTGTGTAGGGGAGGGGCGCTGTGTGTGATTGGCCTATCACACAACGTGGACACAGTCAGCTACTTAATGAAGATTTTCATTCATCACGAGCACGGATATTGACTCATATTACTCGGATCATACTCGTACTCGGCAAAAGTGCTATATCCGTACCGGATACTCGTTTCAGCCGAGTATCTGGCTCATCCCTATTAAATACCCCCTTAAGAAGTTTGACTGATTTTATCCAGCTTGGCCCTAAAAGAGGTCTGCAGATGTACACCTGAGACAGCCTTGGCTTGGAGCATGATGAAAATCAAACTTTGTCATAGAACAACAATGAAGACATGGGACTCTATTTTCGCAGACCAGCTGCGCTGCGCCAACTGGTTGTGGCCAAGTGGATTTAGCAATTTTGGTACGCCGTGCGCCATGGCGCAACTACTGCGCTGTTCCTCCTACCGGCGCAAGGGAGGAGAGAAGGCGTGGAGTGGGTTTGACACAGCCGATTCACTTTAAACCAATCAAATGAGCCCGTCCTCGCCTTTAAAATGCGCTGTGCGAAGGCGTAATGAACACAATTGACGTGGAAGAAGAGAGCAGCCGCACCACACACTCAGGACAATGAGGCCAGTCTTGGCTGCTGGAATGTTGCTGGAGCTACCTCCCATCCATCTATCCACCCATCCATCCATCCATGCATCTATCCTTACATTCGTCTTCCTCAGTCCCCTGTCTTTCCATTACCTGCCTGCATCGCATCTCTCTTTTTCCAGCTCTGTCACCGTCTGTTAAAGTTATTGATTTTTACGAGCAAATATAAATTTAACTGTGAAGCCCCCATTTTTAATTAATGTTTTTACCTCAAAGGATAATCCTCGCCACATTCATATAAATAGCCTACGGGCCCTATCTTGTGCCACCCGCTATCCGCTGCCACTACCCGCTACCCGCAAATTGCGGATTTAGGAGCTTCCGCTATCCCTAAACGGTATCTTGCGCCACCCGCTACCCGCTATCCGTTATGCCGACTGCATCATTTGCGCCTGGAGGTGCGTCGTGGGCGTGTTTCATGCGCTATCCCTAAAGTTGCTATCTTGCGCACACACTTTAGGGATAGCGGATAGCGGGTGGTCCTGACCACCCGCTATCCGCTATCCGCTAAAGTTTGGGCTGTTACGAGAGCGTGCCCAGGCGGCTTCAATGCGCGCCCCGACGGAGCCTCGCCACACACACGGTCGGACTGCTACCGGGACGCCGCCGGAATGGAGTATATTACTCATATAGACTGTTTAGAGGAAAGACTGTTTTAATTGGACACTTACGCCAGCACGTTTTATTGTTTTATCATAAGCCAGCAGCTGTGCTATATTTTTATTTTTAATATTTTATTTGCCCAATCTACCTTGTCAATAAATTAGTTTACACATAGTTCCACCTCTGCCTCTTGTGTGTGTGTGGTGTGACCCGGGGATTTTACTCAATCAGTACAACCTTGTGACACGTCCACTTGGACACATGTGGCTCCATCTCCCGAATTAACTCGCCTATAATATAATATATAATATGTATATATATATAAAGCCAACTTGCTTTAGCCTCAGTAGAAGCCCTGAGAAAATCTACCTCCCTCTCTCCATCGCGGGTTTAGGATTTAGGATTTAGGATAGCGCATCCTGCCCTTAAGGCAATGGCACCTGGCACACTGATTGGTTTTAACTGGCGTAATGCTCAAAACACGCCTATTCATAATATAGCGGGTAGCGGAGGTGTTTTGCGGATAGCGGGAGGTGCACAAGATAGCAACTTTTACGGGGGAACGCCTCTTCCTAAATCCTAAATCCGCAAATAGCGGGTTTAGGGAGTCTGGCGCAAGATAGGGCCCTACATGTTTGTTTTGCAACTTTCGACTCACAATCACTTACGGATGCAACAACACACTAGAGATCATGAAAGCTTTTACATTTGCTGTTCTAAACGCCCAGAGTCTGGCAAGGAACTGATGCATTTTACATTTTCGATAAGTGTGGAATCAGGGTTTCCGTTAGAAAGAATTGGCACCGGACAACGTGACCAGCAGGTTTTCAATTTACCTGACAAATGTTTGAAATTCCGGTCAAATATTATCTGAATTTATTGAGCTTAAAATTATATGCAGACTATATAAGAATGATATCAAGGGATGTCAATTTATAGCGTAATCTTTTTATTGAAAAGCAGGCTATATCAAATAAAATGAGTGCCGTAAATTGACTCACATGCGAAACTTCTAAAATAAATAAATAAATATTGCACAAGCCTGCGCTCTTTTAACATGAACATTGCATACAATTGCAAACAATTGCAACTACAATTTGCAAACAAAAAAACTGGCTCATACCATTTTAATAACAAGGCGTGTTGCCAACTTGAAATCAAATAGATGCAATAAAAACTTAATTGAGCAGCTGAATTAAAATCAAAAGTCTTAAGTGTCTCTCCGCAACTTGCAATGCGCATCAGTCTTGTGACCTTGTTCACCCCCAGGCGACTTCGCTGCGCTGTTTTGATCCGGTTCTGCAGAGAAAAACCTCTCTCTCTCTCTCTCTCTCTGGTACACTGGAGACAGGGATCACGCAGGCTATTTTTAAATAAATAAATAAATAAATAAATAAAATTACATGAAAATTGACTGTTTTAATAAAATTCAATTTGTGCTTAGAGGGAATATTTTCACTGGGCATTTAAAATTAGCGGACCTTGGGCAGATTTTACCAGTCATAGTCCAGTGATTACCGGATAACGGAAACCCAGTGTGGAATATTTCTATATATATGGAAGAAGAACTGTGTAGTTAACATGAGCAGCGCCAGACACCATGACTGGAAAAAAGACATCACCGTACTGGACACATTGTTTGACTGACAAGTGATGAGGTTGGGTTTTCATCACGCATGCCAAATGGTGCCAATCTCCTTTGATCTGACATCAGTTGTGACGGGACAGTCGATATGGAGATACATTTATGTGCTGATTGAGATTATAGCATTGAGTATTGTTTTTTGTGGGTATTTATTGCATTGTTAATGTGCCTGATAATCTGTGAGGTTTTGGTGACGTGTGCGCACTTCCCGCCTGTCAGCCAAAATTCCACTGCGCCGGCCCCGCTGCGCCTTGCGCCGAAAGTAGACGTGGTTTCAGATGGCGAGCTTTTGGCGCACCTCGGCGGAGCCTTTTGGCACGAAAATGTCACTGCGCCAAGCTGAATCTGTTGACACCTCCCCCTGCTGCGCTGCCACCCCCATCTCAGCGCACCTCGGTCTGCGAAAATACGAAACTGTGCGCCCCACGGGTTGCGCTGGTCGAAAATAGCTCTGCGTGGGGTGCGCCTCACTGCGCCACCCTGCGCTGCGCCGGGAAAATAGAGCCCATCGTTTGAAAGGTCTTGACCTATGGAGTAACATATCTCAGTGTGAGACCAGTGGGCATTTCCTGCTCCCCACGAGCGCCCTTTGAACCTTGCACCTGAGACACTTTTAAAGGCTTACAGTGCAGCAACAAAAAATGGCACAGACATGGGGTCAACATTTTTGGAAAGCTCTTGACCTCTGCTATCATGCCTGATGGCAAACCAATAGGGGGCGCCACTGACTACTGTCAAAACATGGAAAAAACATGATTTCACTATCTTAAGAAAAAGATAAATAAAATCAGACTAAACAGGCATTCTTCCCACACCCAAAAACTACAATGAAGATTGAAAAATTAGTGATCACAACATCACATAATAGACATAAAATATTAGAACTACAAAACCTATGGCGCAGGACACCTCTGTGTGTTGCAACTCCGCGCAGATTGTAGTTCTGGTACGCCTCTTCCAGGTTCGGGTAAAAGCTTTGAAATTAGGTTTAAAAAACATACATACGGTAGTTTTTCAACAGCAAAAGTATAACCTTAACATGTAGCCTATGTTTCTATCATGATAAAGATGTGTTATGAAAATAAAAAATATATCTAAATCTTTAGTGCTATTTTGACGTGTTTCCAGCGTTTTTTCCATCCACTCTGTTGCGCTGAACTGAAAGGGTTGTGTTCAATGGCGTAACATATCAGCATATTATCAACTTTCATGCACTTTATTGACTTTATTGATGAAAAGTCAAATCAGACACGTTGCTGATAAACACTAGGATTATGGGTAATGTAGTGCTTCTCCGTGATATGACATCGCAAACAAAACGTGTTTTCTTAAATAAAGTTGATATTATACGGGACTTGTGGACTCGGCAGAAGCATATGCCATCGTTATACAACCTCATAGCTCGTGGTAAGTCTGCCTTGGATGATTACAACGTTATGGCTAATAATCAGACCTTTTTCCGGAATATCGATTAAATTTGCACTTCTGGGATCTATGAACCACCACCCACAGCGTGACGTTTTTGAAGCCGAAAATCCATGTGTCCAGCACGGATCCTCGCTGACTTTCAGTTGACACTGTTTGCGTGGTGTGCAATGCATTATTAGGAGGTCATGCTCATTTCACGGATTTCTGTGAGAACAGGTTAACCCCACGCCACCCTCCCCAGATTTCCACGGTGACAGTGAGGAAAATACTTCCGAGCGGAGGCTACATCAGCGATAATGGTAGCAGCGTCCATAGCAACAGCCATAGCAACGATAGAAATCTGAAAGAATCTTCGTATTAACTAACAAAGTAAACATCATATACATTAACTGAACGAAGATTTTGGAAATAAAATGCACATTTCCCGCTAGAAATGTTATCAAAACGCATTGAATGCATAAGCTATCTTAAATATTGCATTTTCCACTGAGAATAAAAGGAATGTCAGCCATTTATTTGTTTTCACAGAAAGACCAGCCTGCAGCGCATAGGTCACGTGATACAAACTTTCTGTTTCACAATTACGTGGGAAGTATACGAATTAGCAGTAATCATAGCAACAAAGACGCCACAGAATTCCTTGTAAGTTGAGCATGCGCAGTCGTGACTGAATATTCTGGTTTGGGGCATTTTCCAACTAAGGTGTTTACATGCCACAGTATTCCGGTTGGAACAGGCATATGCCAGGGGTCTTATTCGGAATTCTTCTCCAACCGGAATATGACCTTAATCGTTTCGGTGCATGTTTATATGACACGTGTGCAACCGGAATATTACGAATATTCCAGTTAATACAGGAATAAGGTGTGCATGTAAACGTGCTCTATGACACAACAAATGGGCTGGGTAATGCAGTTACTAGGTTAAAAAGTAACCAGTTTCAAGGTGCTGAAAACCTAACCCAGGGTGTCAAACTGGTGCCATGGAGGGCCAAGAGGCTGCAGGTTTTCATTCCAACCGAAAACACCACCAGGTGATTTCACTGATCAGTCTCTCCTCTCTGCTTGAAGATGAGGTAATCAGTGAAATCACCGGGTGGAGTTTTCAGTTGGAATGAAAACCTGCAGCCTCTTGACACCAGTTTGACACTTGTGCCCTAACCCAAAGCTACAACAACAAAACACATTTGCGTTTCTACTATTGAGCCAATAGTGATATTGCCTTAAAACTTGCCCATAACAAGCTGCTCTGAAGTAACATCGCCCACCCCGTCCATTCATCGCGGAGTGGGAAGTGAGAAGTGAGCAAGGTAAGCCCTGCCTATGACCCTTTATTCTGCTTGGCCCCATGAGCAGTTGGTGGGCCATTAGCATCTGAAAAACTGGCCCGACAAAGCCCCCAGACAGTAGCTCTAGAGAAGGCCTTTTGTGTTTGCACTAGTGTTGCAAAGGGGTGGAAAGTTTCCGGTAAATTTCCCGGAAAGTTTCTGAATTTTCACTCTGGAATATTGGAATTTTTGCTGTCCACTTTTTTTTTTTTTCAATTTTTCTGAAAATTCCTGGGAAAATTTGGCTCAAGAATTTTGGGAATTTTCGTTTTTTTTTTCTTGTCATCAATTTGAATGAGGTTTTAAAAAAGTTTCCAAGGAAATTTAAGCTTGGGAATTTTGGAAATTTTAATTTTTGTTGTTGTTAACTTGTGAATGGGGCAAAAATAAACAATAATCAATAAGATGACTGTCAACATTAATATCACCATTTTGGAAATGGAAACCCTAATCTCCTGAACTCAGGACTCACCTCTAACCCAAAGGCCACAATGCCAGCATACTGTAAAATCATCATCCCCATACTCAAGTGTGGGAAATAAAACTTAAACATAAAACTTAAATATAAACAGTCAACTTGCATTTGGTGGAAACAATATGTTGCATGATTCAATGCAAATTCAACTGGTCACCATGATTCACATATGCAAATAATTTCGAGCACATTTGGTCATCATCAATCAGTAGCCCATACTCCACTAGGCTGCAGCACTTCCACTGAGACAGACGATCATCACATCAGCATCACGATTAAATTTCCTGCATTTCTATGCATTTTAATGGGTAGTTTGAACCACTTCATATGCACACCTTAACAATATTACTGCACACAGTCCTATGCCTGAGTTAATAGCCTACACCTCTTACTAACGCTGTATAACTGCTGGTCATTGCATTAATATCCTACTAGAGATTTCCCGAGCATTTATATGGGCTATGCAAACTTCAATCCACATGATAAAAATTAATCCACGGACCACCAAAGTAACGTTTGACTGTTAAATTAAATCAACTTAAAATTACTCTGGCACGGTTGGAGGGGGTGTGCTCCAGTGCGGTACGGGCCGTTATGCACGAGCATATGCACAGTCACGCACGCAGCGCGCAAACGTGGATACGACGTAAATCATGCCGTTCTCCTGCTTCCGCAAAATTGTTTAATGCACGCAGTGCGATTAACTGCATATGGCGGCATTGCACAATCAATAATCAACTGAAAATAATAATCAACCAGATCCGACAGACCTGACCGGGTGGCCACGCACACTGTGCGGTGCTGGCTGGCATCGAGCAAGCACTGCTCCCCCAAAATTTCACAATGTTTCCAGCCAGGGGAGCTCATGTCACCACCAGGGGAGCTGTGCTCCCCTTTGCTCCCCCTTATTTGGCACACTGGTTATGCCAATATTCACGACAGTTTGACTCAGCTAGAGAAAATTCCTGAAAATTCCCTTGAAATTCATTATAATGTATCATGTTTGCATGCATATCTGCTTATAACAAATCAAAATCTTTATTATGTATACATGTATATGACCGGGTGAATGCAGTGAATATAAATTCCCGAAAATTCCCCAAAACTTCCTGTTTATTCCTGTTAATTCCCGTTAATTTCCAAAAATTCCCATGGAAATTTTCCAACTTTGAAAATTCCGGGAATTTTGCAACACTAGTTTGCACAAATGCACCGGTAGACTGGACCAAGAGTAACCATACACTTTTATACAGTCTATGCCAAATGTGTTGATCCATGTACCATGGAGAGCCAAGAGGCTGCAGGTTTTCATTCCAACCAAAAACCCAGGTGATTTAACTGATTACCCCACCTTCAAGCAGAGAGAAGGGACTAATAAGTTTAATAACCTGTTGGAGTTTTTTATTGGAATGAAAACCTGCAGCTTTTCGGCCCTCCATGGCACCAGTTTGACACCCCTGGTCTATGCGGATAACAGAGGATTATCAGTTGTTTGCAGCTGCTGGATTGCCTTTTTGTGTTTTGTAATCTTTGAGAGAGTTGTTTGAAAGCGTTACAGAATCGTGAGAAGTTTGATAAATGAAGGAACATACTTATTATTTAACACAACAAAAAGCAAGGGGGGAAATGAAGGGTGAACTTTCATCATCAAAGACACAAAAACGTGAAGATGCAACATGAATTCAAAGTCAAAGTCAAAGTCAAATTTATTTATATAGTGCATTTGATACGGCAGGCATAAACTCAATGTGCTTGAAAGCAAGTAAAGGTCATAAATGACAAAAATACACTCCTGATCAAAATCTTAAGACCAGTTAAAAAATTGCAAGAATTTACATTTTGCACTGTTGGATTTTAAGAAGGTTCTAAGTAGAGCTTCAAAATGCAAAAATAAGAAATGGGAGTGAGACAAAAAAAATTGAGTAAGCAATTTATTGCAAACAACCATTAAACTGAAATAGGCTGTTCATCAGTTGATCAAAAGTTTAAGACCACAGCCTTTAAAAGCCCAAATCTTGGCAAAAATGTGGATTCAGTGTCATTTTCTGTCAGGTATCCACACTTGACACAAATTAACCTCTAGATGGCGCTTTTGCAGAAGTTTTCTGCAAGTTTTTGCACTTTGAAGCCTGCGGACCTGCCCGCGACCCTGCCCAAAATGATTTTTGACCTGAGGCCGAGACTTGCTTGGGGCGTGTGGGCTTGAGGGCCCGATTTGTGCAGGCTCCACGAGGCATCACGTCCGACTTGCATGGGGGGGCTTGGACCCCACTCATACCTGCTTGCAGTTTTATATATTATTCTGGCAGCTTAACCTACAGCAGACGTCTCCATTTGCTGAGGAACCACAATTCATGCAGTAGATGATCCTGACAAATGCCAGACAATGATCCAGACAAACCAGAAAATCAGTCCATCTCACAGTTCCCTTCCTTGTCCCTGGCTCAGTGACTGATAGTACAGAATCTGATCATAATCTATTACAGTTGCACCATTGTTGTGTGTGTGTGTGTGTGTGTGTGTGTGTTTGTTTGTTTGTTTGTTTGTTTTACCCATTTTTTCATTTCATATTCATATTAATTTTCATCATTCATATTCATAACTACTGGTTGCAGCTATATTATAATTTGTCCTTATAGTTCACCCTTGTGATAAAATGGGTTGTTTCTGACAAATGATGTCATATCTTGTCTTTTCTCTTATTCTAGTAACACATCAGCACTACACTCTTGCTGTAGTGCTGCCTGAGGAAAGTCACCAAGCTTGAAACGTGTTGCTTATTAATATTGTATCTGCATCACCAATTCAGTTTATTGTGTTTCTTTGAAGTCCTATTCAGTTTTAATATTAGCAAATAAAACTTTTTTTTCATTCTCCAGCATTACATGGTTCCCAACTTTATCAATTTATGTACAGTTAGGTCCATAACTATTTGGACAGTGACAAAATATTCAGAATTTTGCGCTTGCACACTGCCACAGTGGATCTGAAATGGAGTAATCAAGATGTGAGTGAAGTGCAGACCTTCAACTTTAATTTAAGGGGTTGAACAGAAATACGGCATTAAACTTTAATTGGACACTTCCAAGTGTTTGCATTTGCATTTGGTACTTGTTTATCAGAACCATCAATATATGATCCAAAGAGGTGTCTATGTAGGAGAAGGAGTCCATCATTAGGCTCAAAAAGCAAAAAAAAAACAACAACCCAAAAATCTATCAGACAGATAGCAATAACTTTCCTTCCCAGCCTCTCAGTCTTGGCCTTGATGGAAGGGAGACGTTTGCCAGAGGGCAGCCATTCAAACAGTTTGTGGTTGGGGTGGTGAGTGTCCTTGATGATCCAATTTGCCCTGGACCTGCACCGCCAGGTCCTGGAGGCAGGGCAGTACTATTTGGGTGATGCGTTCGGCACACTGGATCACTCTGTGCCAGGCTTTCCTATCCCGAGAGCTGCCGCTGCTGTACCAGGCAGTGATGCTCCCGGAAAGCACAGACCCTACAGTGGCAGTGTAGAAGGATTTCAGCAGCGCAGTGGAGATCTTGAGGTGCCTGAGGTGATACAAACACTATCTTGCCTTCTTCACCAGGGTGGTGGTGTGTGTGGACCATGTCAGATCCTTGGAGATGTGAACCCCAAGGTACCTGTAGCTGCTCACTTTCTCCACCGGGGTCCCGTAGATCGTGAGTGGTGTGTAGTGGATCCTCTGCTTCTCTCTCCTGAAGACCACCATCTCCTTAGTCTTGGAGACATTCAGGTCCAAGTTGTTGTCCTTACACCACGATGACAGCAGCTCCAACTCCTCCACATAAGCTGTCTTGTTGTTGTTGGAGATCAGGCCTACCACCACTGTGTCATCCATGTGGTGGACAGTGTTAAGGTATGGGCATGTATGGCTGCCAATGGAACCGGGTCACTAGTATTTATTGATGATATGACAACTGATTGAAGTAGCAGAATGAATTCTGATGTTTAGAGGGCTATACTATCTGCTCAGATTCAGCCAAATGCCACAAAACTGATTGGACAACGCCTCACAGTGCAGATGGATAATGACCCAAAACATACTGCGAAAGCAACCCACCATTTACTGAAAGCAAAGAAGTGGAATATTCTTCAATGGCCAAGTCAGTCCCAAGACCGCAACCCAACTGAGCATGCTGTTCACTTGCTGAAGACTAAATTGAAGGCCGAAAGGCCCACAAACAAACAGCAACTGAAGGCAGCTGCAGTAAAGGCTTGACAGAGCATCTCAAGGGAGAAAACTCAGAATTTGGTGATGTCCATGGGTTCCAGACATAGACTGCAAAAGATTTTCCTCCAAATATTTAATATAATCCTTGTAATTATAGTTGTGTGTGTGTTATGTATACTTTGTCCAATTACTTTTGAGCCTCTGAAAATGGGGCAACTCCTACACAGTTAATGCCATAGTTTTGTTTAACCCATTAAATTAAAGCCGAAAGTCTGCACATCAATCATGTCTTGATTACTCCATTTCAAATCCACTGTGGTGGTGTACAAGGGAAAAAATATGAATATTGTGTCACTGTCCAAATACTTATGGACCTAACTGTATCTCTACCAGTTGGGAACCATATTTTTTGTTACAGTTTTTCAGGTGAGCTGCTGCATTGTTTGAAGCTGAGGGGGAAATTTTTCCAGCTGTGGTGGTGATATCACCTACATCTAGTTCATCCACTAAATTCAGAAATTTTGTGGCAAAAAAAAAGGTTAGGACGTTTTGGTGGCAGATGATATCAGATGCAGGGACTTAGCTTCCAGTTGTCTCAACTGATACCTTTGTTGCATTAAAGCTGGGGTATTACAAGGTTGTAAGTTCCCACCTGCTGTACTGGTATCCTGTGGGCTGCGGTCACACTGGCAGGTGGTGTTGGGTGGTGTCTGTGCAGATGCACAGATAGCTGGAGGGGAGGGGGACTCTCCTGAAGATACAGGGCTACTGTCCTCTGAAAAAAGGATCAGACAAGAGGTTGCAAAGTCACAATAAAATGCAATTTCATCAAAGTTTCTTGCTTCCTCAATGTCCTATTGACACAGGATTTTGGGGCAGGACCTAATGTGGAGAGAGATTATTTAAGAGAGTGTGGAAGTAATTCTGAACCAAAATACCACACTGTATAAGCTAATAAAAGTTAATATACCTCATAATGAGTAGAAAGCAATCAGCACTTGCAAAGAAATGTAATAGATTTAAGTTTGTGTGTGCCTTAAAAATACTTTTTAAAAATCCAGCTAAAGCCAGACCTATTTTTAAGTGTGTCATATCAAGCCCTTTTCTTGCCCAAAAAAGTGCCTGCTAGAGTTTGGCATGATTCCAATGTTTTTATTTAAGCCTGAAGTAATCTGGGCATGACTCCAAGGTTTTATATAAGCAAGAGATGACCAAATGCTGACACCAGTGTTTTTGATGCAAAGATATGATCTAATAAGACGACCAAATGCTGACACCATTGTTTTTGATGCCAAAAGATGATCAAATAAAGAAATAGAGAGGGTGGGCCCCAAGGAGCTGGGAGGACCCTCAGGACATAATAAAAACAGATGTATAAACTAGGTAAAGCTCAGTCTTCCCTGGGGATTGACTCATTGTTTGTTTCCATTTAAGATCTCGAATGAAAATAAACCTGCCTGATCCTGCCTGATTCTTGGTCATCATTTTGAAACCTCCAAGACTTATTTTTCTGGTGTTTTTGGTACCAACTTTACAGCTGTTGCCACATCATTTGGCGAGCCAGCCAGGAGGTGAACGGGCCTGTAACCTTGGGGGACGGCCTGCATCTCAGACACACCAGGTGCGCACCAAAAATAAGGTAAGGCAGACCTGCTTAATTGTGAGTGTGTCTGAGTGCAGGAAGTCTTCAAAAGAACCTAGTAATAAAATTAAATGTATCAAAAATAATCAAATAGGGCAGAGTTAAGAGCAAGCATTTGTGTTGCATGTATTTGTTGTGTGTATAACCATGGTGCGGCAAGAATGAAAGGGCTTGTGTTGTTAAAAAAAGCATCAAGCTTACACCCTGTAAGAACATTCACAAGTTAAAAAAAAAAAAAAATCTCTAAATCAGATCTCTAAAACCGCCTTTTTTCACTTGCGTAATATCTCAAAAGTCCGACATATCTTGTCTCAGAGTGACGCAGAAAAATTAATCCACGCCTTCGTTACCTCTAGACTACTGTAACTCCTTATTATCAGGTTGTACCAGCAAGTCGTTAAAGACTCTCCAGCTGGTCCAAAACGCTGCTGCACGTGTGCTGACTAGAACTAGGAGAAGAGATCATATTACTCCAATATTGGCTTCTTTACATTGGCTACCTGTAGAATCTAGAATAGAATTTAAAATTCTTCTCCTCACCTATAAAGCTCTTAATGGGCAGGCACCATCTTATCTGAAAGAGCTCATAGTTCCTTATCACCCTGCCAGAGCACTGCCCTCCCAAAATGCAGGTTTATTGGTGGTTCCCAAAATCTCTAAAACTAGATCGGGAGGCAGATCCTTCCAATTCCAGGCTCCCCGTTTCTGGAACAATCTTCCTATCTCAGTACGGAGGGCAGATTCACTCTCTATCTTTAAGAGTAGACTTAAAACTTTCCTTTTTGACAAAGCTTATAGTTAGGGTCGGCCCAGGTTGCCCTGGACCAGCCCTTAGTTATGCTGCTATAGGCCTAGACTGTTGGGGGACTTCATATCATGCTCTGAGCACTTTCCTCTCTTCTAATCTTCCTCTCCCCTCTTCCTTTCTTCTTCTTCCTGTCCCCCCCATAGCCCTTTTTTTTGTGCATGCTTGTTCCAGAGTCCACTGCCCCTTTGCTTTCGTTGTGCTTTTTGTGTCTTGTCTAGGTCAAACTGTCCTGCTCATCCTGGAAGGTCATCCAGCTGCAGATGAGATGGCTAGATGCTGCGTGTCACTTCCATCTAGATTACCTGTTCAGGATACCCTGCTGTTTCTGCTGTTGTCTGCTGTCCCAGTTTGTCCCTATCTCCCTGTCTCTGACTCCTTGTCTCTCTCTCCCCCCTCCCACCCAACCGGTAGAGGTAGATGACTGTCCACCCTGAGTCTGGTTCTACCTGAGGGTTCTTCCCGTTAAAGGGGAGTTTTACCTTGCCACTGTCGCCAAGAGCATGCTCAGGAGGGAATCTGTTGGGTTTCTTGTTTCTCTACTATAATTTGTAGAGCGTGGTCCTTACCTGCTCTACCTGTAAAGCGTCATCAGATAACTTCTGTTGTGATTTGATGCTATATAAATAAAGTTTGATTGATTGATTGATTGATTGATTGTGTTGCAATTATTAGTTGTATGGTGGCTTTTTGTTTGTCTAATGTTTGGAGGTGGTATGGTGTGCATGACATTAGTGGCGAGAGAGCAGGAAAAAAGGGTTCTGGTGCGCGTAAATGACAGCGTGGAGGAAAACAGAGTGTGTTCATTAGATGAGATATGAAAACTGTAGGTAATTATGTGTGTGGGGACTCAAGTGATACACAGACAGCTGTTTTATCTAGCGGGTGTTGTGGTGTTGTTGAATATTGTCAAAAATAAAAAGGTAGATAAGAGTAAATAACTGCTTTACAGAGCAGCGGTAGGGACTAGGAATTTTTTCTTTTTTCTAAATAAAAGTAGTTGTGCCGTCTAGAAAAAGGGGGACAGGAGAAAAACACTCTTTTCTGTTATTCCTGCTTAGGGAGTAGGTTTAGCAGTTCCTGAATCCCAGGACCGGGAGTCAGGTTCTGCCACTTGGTCTCATGGGTTCACACTAACCCTGAACCTCCAGTGGAGTGTGTTGTCCCCCAGGTTTTGGGTTATTTTCTTCTGTTGTTTAAATTGTTAACATTGTATTTTTCTACATTCCTTGTTTACAGTGTTTATATTGCTCTTTGGTACTGTTATCTGTATATACTGTTTATTGTGTAAATTGTGCTTCGTATCTTGCTATCCACTTTGCTGCTGTGATGCGTGAAATTTCCCCACCGTGGGACTAATAAAGGAATATCTTATCTTATCTTAAAATGTTTTTGCAGACCCTGTATGAAGCGGGGGGCTGGCAAAGCTTTATTTAGTACTGCAGACTCTGTATGAGACAGAGGGCTGGCAGAATACATCCCCACAGACCCTGTAAGAGGCAGGGTGTGCATGTGCGTGTGCGTGTGTGTGTGTGTGTGTGTGTGTGTGTGTGTCTGTGTGTGTGTGTGTGTGTGGGGGGGAGTGTGTGCGGCCTTAGGAGGCCCAGAGAAATTCCGCTTGTGAGGAAAGCGATGTATATTCCATTTGGACGAGAGAAAACGAGTAAGGCCTGAGAGAGGACAGTGGTTGCCTCTAGGTGGGGACATTAGTTGCCCCATAATAAAAATATATATAAATAATATATCCTAGGCAAAAAAAGGTCTGCACCGCTTTTTCAATCTATAATTTCTCCCCTATATTTATACCCAATAGTGTTGTATCTTATACCGTTGTAAAGCCTGATTCGTCCTCTTTCCAATGAGATACAACTTGTAAGGATCCTGCATTTCTGGAATGAGTGACACTGGTAATTGTGTGAGAAGCGACCAATTTTTTTTTGAGAAAATCCCCTGCAATATTTTTTCAGTTGATCACTTCTCCCATTTAACAATACCGATTGGTGTTGTCTTTATACCATTAGAAAGCCTGATTAGTCCCCTTTTCAATGAGAAATAACTTGTAAGGATTGTGGCTAAACACCCCCCCCCCCTTTTTGAGAGGAGCAAAATCCCATTCAATGTCCTTTCAGTCAATCAAAATTCCCTTCAATGTTCTTCTGTTGGTAATTTAAATTGCACTCACAGGTGTACCTAACTGGGACTTAATTGACAGCATATGCCAAAATGAGAAAATGAATAAAATATTGTGCTTCCCACTTGTTTGCCTGTGTTGCCTCATCCTTACAGTTATACCCTATTGTAAAGGGGACTGGCATTCCAACAGTATAACTCACAAATCCAATTGGTCTTATCACAGGGGAGAAATGATCAACTGAAAACACATTGAATGGGATTTTGCTCCCCTCAAAAAGGGGGGGAAGGGACATGATCAACTGAAAAAATATTGCAGGGGATTAAAAAAAAAAAAAAAAAAAAAAAAAACTTGGTCACTTCCCAGATAATTACCGTTGTCACTCATTCCAGAAATGCAGGATCCTTACAAGTTGTATCTCATTGGAAAGAGGACGAATCAGGCTTTACAACGGTATAAGATACAACACTATTGGGTATAAATAAAGGGGAGAAATTATAGACTGAAAAAGCGGTGCAGAACTTTTTTGCCTAGTTTATTAAGCATCCATAGTTTATCATTATAATGTCAGTGAAATGTTAGAACGACATGCAAACGACATCAGACAACATGCTGGAAAGTTTACCAGAAGCTCATAATTTAGCGAAATAACAGCTTCAAATTGTTATGATACCATTAAACATTGACCAACCAGTATGCACCCCTTTAGAGAGCTTGATCGATATGATTGGTTCTGCTATATATGGTTTAATTTGTTTACTGATTCCTAATGTCCACGGCCACATCAGCTATCAGTGGTCATTCAATCCAGTTGTTGCGCAGTGCGCTACTAAATAAACCGTAAGTTTGTGATGTTTTGGGTTGAGTTACAGTTGGGTATTTACATTTACAGAATTTACAGAATACAGAACATGTGAGATTAATATGCTATAAAACTGACTAAACTAATGCAGTTATGATTATTCTTTAGTGACTATAGATGTCTGTGTGTTTCAGGCTCTGGAGTGTAAGCTGAGAGGAGCAGATGGTGACATATGGATCTGTGAAGTTATAATGGTGGATGAAGAGAAGTGGATTGTGTCAAAGGAGCTGACATTAGTGGCCTGGAGAGCACCATATAGTCTTTTTTCCAGAGGGTGGCATTCCCCTCCTGGTTCATTTCCCATTTTACATGACTTCATTGATATACACTATATTACCAAAAGTATTCGCTCACCCATTCAAATGATCAGAATCAGGTGTCCTAATCACTTGGCCTGGCCACAGGTGTATAAAATCAAGCACTCAGGCATGCAGACTGTGAAACAAGACATTTGTGAAAGAATGGGCCGCTCTCAGGAGCTCAGTGAATTCCAGCGTGGAACTGTCATAGGATGCCACCTGTGCAACAAATCCAGTCGTGAATTTCCTCGCTCCTAAATATTCCACAGTCAACTGTCAGCTCTATTATAACAAAATGGAAGCGTTTGGGAACAACAGCAACTCAGCCACGAAGTGGTAGGCCACGTAAAGTGACGGAGAGGGGTCAGCGGATGCTGAAGCGCATAGTGCAAAGAGGGTTACGCAGAGAGCTTCATGGAATGGGTTTCCATGGCCGAGCAGCTGCAGCCAAGCCACACATCACCAAGTGCAATGCAAAGCGTCGGATGCAATGGTGTAAAGCATGCCGCCACTGGCCTCTAGAGCAGTGGAGACGCGTTCTCTGGAGTGAAGAATCACGCTTTTCCATCTGGCAATCTGATGGACGAGTCTGGGTTTGGAGGTTGCCAGGAGAACAGTACATTTCAGACTGCATTGTGCCGACTATGAAATTTGGTGGAGGAGGAATTATGGTGTGGGGTTGTTTTTCAGGAGCTGGGCTTGGCCCCTTAGTTCCAGTGAAAGGAACTTTGAATGCTTCAGGATACCAAAACATTTTGGACAATTCCATGCTCCCAACCTTGTGGGAACAGTTTGGAGCGGGCCCCTTCCTCTTCCAACATGACTGTGCACCAGTGCACAAAGCAAGGTCCATAAAGACATGGATGACAGAGTCTGGTGTGGATGAACTTGACTGGCGTGCACAGAGTCCTGACCTGAACCCGATAGAACACCTTTGGGATGAATTAGAGCGGAGACTGAGAGCCAGGCCTTCTCGACCAACATCAGTGTGTGACCTCACCAATGCGCTTTTGGAAGAATGGTCAAAAATTCCTATAAACACTCTCCTCAACCTTGTGGACAGTCTTCCCAGAAGAGTTGAAGCTGTAATAGCTGCAAAAGGTGGACCAACATCATATTGAACTCTATGGGTTAGGAATGGGATGGCACTTCAGTTCATAGTATGAGTAAAGGCAGGTGAGCGAATACTTTTGGTAATATAGTGTATGTCCAAGCTCTTGGTCTGCAGTTTTATTTATATTAAATGTTGCAATTGCTTTTTCTGTGATTGCACTGAAGAGGTTAACCCATTGCTTCATGTGTTCCCAGTTCAAATCTGTAGCCAGAAGCTATGAGAAAATTAATCAGAACTGTATGCCACCTTCTAGAAACCTCGAGCTAAGGCTGCCTTGAACTACAGCAGGGGTCAGCAACCTTTTCGACAGGAAGTGCCATGTTTTCATTTTCTTGATAGTCAAGTGTGCCATATCACCATCGTCCATACATAACCCTTTTAATGTTCTTCTTCTTTATGAATATTTTCTTTCACATCAGGCTGTAATGATCATTAGACTCAGAGCAATAACCCACCTTTCTCTGTGGAGGAAATTCTGACTGTGAATGAGTCTCAACATTGTAGGGAGTAATAAAAGATAAGAAAGCTTGGAATGAACAACATTAATCAACATCAATCAGAAAGCACTAACCCTATGAAACTTTGAATTATTGGTTTGGCCATTAGATGGATTTCTTTTTAACACAACGGCTCACTATGCCTCTTGTAGTATCCTGTATTAAGTGCACCCATGTCCTTAGTTGCACTTGCTGTCCTTAGATTGCACTTGCTTGGTTAACTTCAAATGACCCCACAGTTTGATTTGGAGCCGAGGCACGTGCCTGGCATGCGTTGGGTGGCATCACGCTTGGAGCAAGTGCCAGACACGTAGCTCGGCCGACTTGAAATACCCTAGTATGTGGGTTAAAGCCAAACAGCTGCGCATCAAAGACAACTTGCGGCCACTCAGAAAGTCCCTAACCTTCCAGCTGGTATTATGTAAGCACCGCCACTCTTATGATCTCCCAGCTGGCATGACGCAGGTGCCGCACTCCGTATGATCTTGAATGCTGACTTGCCAATTTTTGTGATATAAAAACAGGTGTTTAGACGGTGAAGGTCAGTCGTCTTTTCTTCGTGATACGACTCCCTGTTTGTTTGGTTTGAGATCTCAAATGCAAATAAACTTGTATGCTTTTGACTTTGCCTGATTCAAGTCTTTATTTTTGAAGACTTTAAGATTCTTTTATTGGTGTTTTTGGTACCGAGTATAAGAAGATTTTTGCAGCCAATCTGGCCTGATTTGGACAAGAATTTATCCACATCATTTGGCCTAGCCAGCCAGGAGGTGACGGGACCTGCGACCTTGGGGGCCGACCTGCATCTCAGAGACACCAGGTGCGCACCAAAAATAAGGTAAGGCAGACCTTTTTCTGCTTAATTCTGAGCGTGTCTGAGTGCAGGAAGCCCGCCCAGGTTAAAGGTAATCCTCCCTCTTCGAAAAGAACCTAGTACTAAATTTAATAGTGTCAAAAAGTAACTAAATAAAGGCAGAGTTAAGAGCACGCATGTGTGTTACATGTACTTGTTGTATGTTGTATGTATATGTTGTATGCTTAACCATGGTGCAGTAAGAATGAAAGGTATTGTGTTGCAGTTATTAATTATATGGTGGCTATTGGTTTGTCTAACGTTTGGAGGTGGACTGTTGTGGTTGACAATAGAGACAAGCAGACAGGAAAGAGGGGTTCTGATAAGGGAAAATAACAGTGTGGAGGAGATAACTATAGGAGAGAGAGAGTAGAAAAGAATTACAAAGAGGGTTCTGGTGTGTGTAAATGATAGCATAGGAGGAGTGTGGGAAAGAAAAGGGTTAAGAAAGTGTTGAGAAGAATTAAGAGAATTAAGTTAAAATAAGTTATGGAAGTTGTGTGTGGAGTGAGTGAGTGAGTAGTTAGTTGTATCGTCTAAAAAGGAGGGACGAAGAAAAAAAAAGACTCTTTTCTGCTATTCCTGCTTAGGGAGAGTAGGTTTAGCGGTTAAAAAGTTTTGCCAGACTCTATATGAAGTAGGGGGCTGGCAAGGCTTTATTTGCTGCCGACTCTGTGTGAAATAAAGAGCTGGCAGCAAAAAATCCCCACTGACCTTAAATGTGGCAGTGTGTGTGTGTGTGTGTGTGTGTGTGTGTGTGTGTGTGTGTGGAACATTAAAAGGCCAGATAAGAGAAAACAGGTATATTGATGAAAAAGTCAGATAAGCGCTATTAGGGTAGGGACCAAGTGTAGGGAAACAATATAAGCAACAGGGTAGGGACTATAGTGTAGGGACTGAAAGAACTTGTTTGATAAGCGCTACTAGTGTAGGGACACAGTGTAGGGAAGAAAATCAAAGGGTAGGGACTTTAGTGGTAGGAATTACAAGATCAATAATAAGGGATCCCATTAAGTATATAATAACATATACATAACAACCAGCTGGTCATAAACCTTGTATAATTTGTACAGTGCTTGTAAAATAAAGCTTCGAGAGTAGTCAAAAGTAGCATAAATCAATTTTTTTCTTCTCCTCTTTTTCTTGTAGCATGTACTAAGAAGTAAATTGGGTAAATAACTGTAAATATAATGAGTAGACTGTTCATATATTTGGATGTTTGAGCTCTTATTGTGTGAAAATAATAAAAGGCCAGTTTTAATTAAGCAGAAATAGACTGTTTACATATTTTGTTGGTCCAAAGCAGTGGTGAACTCTTCAGTTAAATAATTTAAAACTGTGATAAATTGACTCTTAATCTCACCCAAATAGAAATTAATTTTCCCTTGGTGCCGGGAAAAATCATATGTGGATTGTGGACAGTGCAAACCCGTATTATAGAACGTTTATGGGCATATTTTACAAAAAAACTGCTACACCTTAATTCAAAACTTTCCTGAGTGTCTCTGAAGGCTACCAAATCACGACATAAATAACTATTTTTAAGTAATCCATGGTTGCGTACTATTGCTATCCCCAGAAAGTTAAAGTGAGAGACAGGGGAATTTGGCTGGTTGACAAAATTACAGGCTAAGAAAGACAGTTTAATCCTAATCAAGGTAATAAATATAAAAATCAGGAGTTGCTGCTAAGGCAATATTAGGGCCAATACACCCCAAATTGGATTAATGGATGAAGTGATCGATTGCTTGCTTGATTGATTGGTTGGTTGATTGATTGATTGGTTAATTGATTGGTTGATTGATTGATTGATTGATTGATTAATAGATTGCTTTTGAAAAAAAAAAAACCTTGACGCTGGGCCAGAAATTTTAAGACAACAATTTAATAGTGCATTACAGGGGATTATGGGGATGGGTCAAGGAAAGGAACAAATGGGGCCTGCTGAGGGCAAGGAGGAAACCCCAGAGCAATTTATTATAAATAATCATCCTCAAGAAAAAACCCAAATTGTACAGAGTATGCAAAATTGGCATGAAAAAACAACAGGAGAAGAACTGAAGGAGGAAAAAGACTTGGAAAAGAGAGAATCTGTAACCTTGAAAAAACCCAAGGCAAGGGCCCTCACTGCCCCCCTCTGCCCACACCCAAAGCAGTACAGTATCCAGGGCCCGCCATTCCATTCAATTGGCTGAATCCAGCTCCACCGCCCTATCAGACCATGACAAATGAACAGCAGCGGAGGAGACGGCACCACCGCCAGAGCAGAGGACGACCACAATCAGGGTTTCAGAAAGCTCAATCCCACCAAAGGCTGAACGCTACATCCTCTGGAAGAGAGTGTTGGGGATGCGGACAGTATGGCCATTTTCAGCGAAACTGCCCCCGCCAACAGCAATCTCAACCAAATCAGCGACCACAATATCAGCAACAGCCAGCGCCTGCACAATACCAGCAGCAGCCCATGAGTTATCCACACCAAGGAGACATCCCTAGTTGGGACTAGGGGTGCCCAGAGAAGCCTGAGGGGGAGACAATGTTACCTGTGCTGTCATTACAACCACATGAAGAACCCACCTGTAGAAATACAGGGCCAGTCACATTCCTTTACGGTGGGTTCAGGGGCAACATACACTTGTATCGGGAAGAGTGGCTCCCATCTCCCACTCTCCAACATGTCAGTAAAAGCTGTAGACTTCTCTGGGAAAGTGCAAATAATTCCATTCACAGAGCCACTCCCCATACGCATTGACAACAAAACCATCGTTGCATCCATCCTCTACTCCATCGACACCCGATCAGGGGTGGACTGGCCATCGGGCACACTGGGCATTTGCCCGGTGGGCCGATGTGCTAAGTGGGCCGACAGTCCCCCGACACTTTTTTTTTTTTTTTTTTTTTTTTTAATTATTATTGAAATAGCTGACCGTAAGATCAGTAGATCAGCGGCCCGATTGACACTGGGCTGGCCCAATCACATTGCTAAACAACCCCTTTTGCGTAGTTTGGTCCCGCCTGCATAATGATTTCGGCAAATAAAGTCATTGCAAGAGTTTGTTTACTCAGCACCGGGCCGGCCCCTTGAGACACGCTGCTCTGCGGCCCATTGGTTATTTCTCTTCACTGACACGGGGCTGGCCCAATCAGATCACAGCCTGTGGCTCGGTGAGCCGGTGTGCAGTGCAACGCGGGTCGAACGTTATCTCATAGGATCTACTGAGATGGAGAGAAAACGCAAAAGTGGCGCAGAGAAAGTGCGAGAAAAAAAGCGGCTGTCAATTTTCAAATCGGTCGGACTTTTTCGCTTTTTCGTAATTTATCAACATGAATGAAGAACAAGCCCAAACAATGCCGGAGGAACACATTCCCGATGGTAGAGCGGACAGTGCCCCCGTTTGCCATGCAGGAGACCGGGGGTTCAGTTCCCCACTCAGACAAAAGTCAGTTTTCACTTTATTACCTCACTTTGTTGTTAACCATGACAGTGAAGTGATTCTTATCATTCTGCCTGTCACTGGCTAGATGACACACACAGTGGTATTTCGGGTTTCTGTAATTTTCATTTCTGTACTCTTTTTGTGAATTTGTTTTGTAACCCAGGTGCTAAATTATTATTATTATTATTATTATTATTATTTTGCCTTGTTTTGTTTTGGGGTTTTTTGTTGTTGTTGTTGTTGTTGTTGTTGTTGTTGTTTTTGCCTTTTTTAATGCCTTGTTCTAACTTTATGGGGAGATATACATACCAATCGAATCAGATTCAGATTTAAACAAAGATTTGTGTGGTATACTTTGTTTGTCGCCATGATCTTCCTATCTGCAGTTTGGGCTCATTCTCCATTCATGTTGATAGGCACCTGCACTTAATGATCTGAAATAGGTGCCCAAAAGGTGTTGGCCAGTTGTGGCCTGTTCAATAGAATAAAAAAGTTCAATTCCTATTCATCTATTGTATTTTATTGTTCCACTATAGTACTATAGGCCAGTATGATTGGGGCAGGCAAGTAATTTGACATATTTGAACAATTTTTTAAAAAGTAACGTAATAGTTACTTTTCCTGGTAATTAATTACTTTTTAGTAGAAGTAACTAGTAACTATAATTAATTACTTTTTCAAAGTAACGTGCCCAACACTGCTGATGGCAGCTAACTAACTGCATGGCATTATGGTTTTAAAGAGTTGCACAGTTGGTATACACATTTAAGAGAGCAAAAAGACCGGAAAGGTGTGTGTTATCGAATGTGGTGGGCCGGTCTGGTCCAAAATGCCCGGGCCGATTTTTTGTCCCAGTCCGCCCCTGCACCCGATGGAGTAGAGGTTTAGTTTGCTCTTATGTCACCTAAGAGCAAACTAAAACGACGTCCAGACCAGAAGTAACAGGAACAAAGAAAAAGGGAGTGGACCAAGATAAGATGGTGCCAGCCTTTGAGGCGGAGACTGAATCTGATAACCAGTCATGAAGACAGCCAATCAGGCACCCTCCTACAAGAAAGACAGACAAGCCTACAAAGCCAATGAATGAGCTGACAACATGTCAGCTGAGCTGCTGCGAGGAGGAGCTGAGACCTCACACACCAAGAGGGATGGACACCTGCACCCTTCAGCAAAATGAGCGACATGATGAAATAATGCAGGCCGGGACACAACAGAGCCATTTCCCATGCATATAAATAATAAAAAACTGTAGTTGACCCAATAGAGCTGTCAATCTGCTGGGGCGGGACATGCTGTGTCTCCTTGAAACAACCATCATTTGCACTCCTCAGGATCTAGATAGATAGACAAATATGTACTTTATTGATCCCGAGGGAAATTCTGTGGACTCTGTTGCCTGCATACATACATCCACACAATGACACAGAGAACAAACATATGTACAATAGTGTGCTACATAGAATAATAATAATATAATAAAGTGACATGTCCAGAAAAAATACATAGCTGGCCTATAAAGTAAAATAAAAACACAGCATGAACACAAGTCAAGATAGTCAGTCAGACCAGAGTCACTAGCTGGACTGGTCGACCAACATGGACTGTGTATACAGTCCATGTTGGTCGACCAGTCCAGCTTGTTGTCCAGCTGCAGTCCCAGGTACTTGTAGTTGCTGACCACCTCCACCTCCCTGCCTTCGATGACCACCGGCAGCGGAGAAGGGGGTGCCCGCCGGAAGTCCAGCACCATCTCCTTGGTCTTGGTGATGTTTAGCTGGAGCTCATTCTGGTGACACCACGCCACAAAGTCCGTCACCAGGCTCCTATACTCCCCCTCCTCACCCTCCCTGATACATGCCACAATCGCAGTGTCGTCAGAGAACTTCTGCATGTGGCATGTATCCGAGTTGTAGTGAAAGTCCGAGGTGTAGAGGGTGAAGAGGAGAGGCGAGAGCACGGTCCCCTGTGGAGCCCCCGTGCTGCTGGTCACCACTGACGACAAACAGTCACCCATTCTAACAAACTGGGGTCTGCCTGTCAGGTAGCTGGTAATCCAGGTGACGAGATGGGGGTCAACAGCCATGGTGGTCAGTTTCTCCTGGAGAAGCCGGGGCCGGATGGTGTTAAAGGCGCTCGAAAAGTCAAAAAAGAGCATCCTGACAGCACAGCTCCCAGCATCCAGGTAAGAGGTAGTCAGAAGATGCGGAAGCTGCCTTTGAAGCTCTCAAAAGTGACATGCAGTCAGCCCCAGCATTGGGGAATCCAAATTATGGTAAGCCTTTTCATCTTTATGTGGCAGAGAAATCAGGATATGCTACAGCAGTCCTGATGCAAGACACGCCCACCGGTAAAGCAAGCTTTCTGAATTGAATAACATTGAGGCAGGGCTGCCACCCTGCTATCAGGGATTGGCAGCAGCTGCATTTGCCTTTCAACGAGCCTCATCTCTGACCATGGGGCATCCAGTGACTCTTTACACATCTCACCAATTACATGCACTGCTCACAAGTCCACGTTTTGTTTTGACCCAAGCACGACGCACAGGCTATGAAGTTATCCTAGCAGCACCTGAATTAACTATCAACAGGTGCAATTCCATCAATCCAGCCACAAAGATGATGTTGCCTGATGATGGCACTCCTCATGATTGTGTGAAAACTACAGATGAGTTTTTAAAAGCACGTGATGACTTGTACAGTGAATCAATAACTGCAGATATGACTTTGTTTGTAGATGGTTCCTGTTTCAGAGATGCCACAGGTATGCATGCAGGATATGGCATTGTGCAGTTGAACCCTGACGGTTCATTCACCACTGTTCAGACATTCTCTGTGACCCAGCCTTGTTCAGCCCAGATGGCAGAATTGAAAGCGCTAACAGCAGCATGTCAGTTGGCATTGGGTAAGAAACTCAATGTTTACACTGACTCAGACTATGCTTTTGGTGTGTGCCATTTCTTTGGTAACATATGCAAACAGAGAGGGTTTCGCAGGTTAGACGGCACCCAAATCAAGCATGGTGAAATCATCTCTAATCTGCTGAGAGCTCTTCAGTTGCCCTCAGCAGTGGCTGTTCTGAGGTTTCGTGCTCATCAAAAAGACACCTCTCTCATCACACAAGGTAACAATTTGGTAGACGAAGCAACAAAAAAGGCAGCAATGCAACAGCCCCATCAGGTTAATAAAGCAGAAACACTGCTTTATTATGGCACTGCAACAGTCCGTTATGTGTCCCATCCTAGTTGAAGCTGATTTGGCCCCCTTAATGTCCATGACATCATTAATTCAAGCCCAAGCCAGGGCTTCACCAGAAGAACGATCAGTCTGGCTCAAAAGGGGAGCAGTCAAAAACACTCTAGATGGCCCACAACAGGGTCTTTGGCGGAGTAGCCAAAGACATTTTGTTCTACCTGTTGCATTGTTGCACTGTGCAATTCAGAATGCGCATGGTCAAGACCATTGCGCAAGGGGGGAGGTTATAAGGCGTTTACAAGCAGTCTGGTGGTCGCCTTTTTTGGCAGCCACGGTAGATAGAGTGTTGCATGAGTGTAATGTAACACTCTATCTATGTGTGTGCTAAATACAACACCAGGAAAGCCTTTTCAGCCCCCATTGCGCACATTCCTCCGCCGGATGGGCCATTCAGACATCTAATGATTGACTACATAGACATGACTCAAAGAATTGGAAAACTGAGGTATGTCTTGGTGGTTGTTTGCCGGTTCAGTAGGTGGATAGAAGCATCCCCTACAAGCAGTCCAGATGCTAGCTCAGTAGCTAAGTTTTTGTGTAGGGAAATCTTCCCAAGATTTGGCATCCCAGACACCCTTAGCTCTGATAATGGACTACATTTTGTTGCAGCAACATTCCAAGAAACGCTGAAAATGCTTGGAATCAAGCAGAAGTTTGGTTGTGTGTACACACAACCAAACTCACAAGGGCAAGTTGAAAGAGCTAATAAGACCTTGAAAGAAAAGCTAAAATACCAGCAGATATAGTGGAAGGAAGTAAGTTGAACTGGGTGCAAGCTTTGCCGTTGGCTCTGATGTCTATGAGAATGAGTACTAACAGGCTTACGCATCTAACACTGCATGAAATGCTCACGGGTCGGCCCATGCTTGTGCCTTATCTTAGAGGTCCCTACGAGGGGCCAGCGCTTGAGCAACTGGAAGGCGAAGCAACCTCCAACATCTGACTCATATCCATAAAGAAATATTTTCACAGGTGAAAGGAGCCACAGAGGAACAGGACGCTGAAATCCCAGGAGAAACGCAGACAATCGAGCCAGGTGACCTTGTGTACATCTGGGTCTTCAAGAGAAAAGTTTGGAACCTCGGCGAGAGGGGCCATACAAGGTTGTCTTAGCTACCCCCACTGCGCTCAAAGTTGAAGGTAAACCCTTTTGGTACCATCCTCATCATTGCTGTAGAGCAGAAGATCCAGAAAGAACTCTGACAGCATATAGTAGGCGAGCTCCAACTAACCAGCTGGAAGGGGATGACGATGCCACCCCACCAGAACCAGAACAGTACCAATCAGGGGATGATGAGGTCGCGCCGCTGGAAATGGAGCAAGACATCAAAGGGGACGGAGACTCTTCCCCGCAGGCAATTAGGAGATCACCACGGCTGGCAGTGCTGCAGGGTCGTGAAGGGACGGCAGGCAGCAGCCATGCCTGTAGCACATCAACCCCACCCAGAGCGGTAGTGGTAGTCATGAGGGTTTTCCTAGTAATGGGGTTGCCAAACTATTCACAGAAGGAGACCATCCAGTTACAGCAGCAGAAAAAGAGGAAGGGCAGGAAGGAGAAGAGTAGCGTCAGGGTGTAAGACCCGGCTAATACACAAAATTATCATGCATTGCTTACATTGCGGTTCATTAGACCATGATGCTAATTATCTATTTTGTCCAGCAATACTAAAAAAGTGCTATGAATGCGGTCGGAGAGGCCATTATCTAAAAATGTGCATGAAACTCAAAAGGCCTTATGAGCCAGGAAAATTAGAACCATGGAAAATGTCCACGAGATTTTTTTAACTGGCATCACAAAATGGGACCTATTTTCTGGCCTGCAAAAAAAATGCAGCCCAGGCGTAATGAATGTTGGAGACAGACTTGCTCATTACTGTTACACCCACTGATCAAAGTAGCATGGACCAGATGCAAACATAGGCCAACGTTATCATTTTCTATAGGAACCTGGCTAACAATTTTAGTAGATAATCTATCTATCTGCACTCATATTATAAATAAATGCCCTTGTACTAAAATACCAATTTTACTCAAACCTCAATCACCTTATCCTTACCGGTCTTGGGATCAGAAAGGAAAACCGTTTATGATAGATGGTAAATATAATAAATATTGGGATTCAGATGGGGTACGGGGATTTCCTAGAACTGAGGAAGCAGTTGATAAATTGCTCAGGTGGATTGGGAAGACAGATCAGGTGTTTACGTTTAGGCAAGAGCTGCATGGGGAGCAGTATGAAGATGACTCCTCCAGTCTGGAGGAGCAATAAACTGTTTAACTAAGACTGCGCTTTGTCTTGCCAGAATACATGGCTGATGGACATCAGAGCTCTTGGGAACCAAGGGTGGGCCCAACACCACCATGTGTGCCAGTTTCACAAGATCTACTTACAGGAGATCTGCAGCAGCCAAGTTCGCCACACCATCTGCTCACCTTGCTCCCTGTTTCATTGGAACCTCATCCACCAGCCACACCAGGACCTGGTCTGGGCCTTTACCCTCCATTATTGACACCTGCCACCGGAACCAACACCCAGTGGAACCTAGCGAGATTTATGCCAAGGAGCTACGCACCCTACCAGTCACTGTCCTGGCAGAATCAACTGAGTGAACGCCCAGGGATGGAGGTCCCTATCTCATGTGAAAAAATGGTGTAGTGGGGGGAGTGGGGAAATATGACCTATAAGGAGTTATGGCTGTTTCTTTCCCCGAGCGCACAAAAGCGCAATGTTACTGCACCAAATGGTGTTATAACAGTGCATTTTGGGCTGTTGGTCACGTGTGGTGAAAGTTTTCACCACCCATTGAGCTTACATGATGCTACAGTAGAATGCACTTGTTTATTCTCAACGTGCCGCAAGAGGCCAAAAACAGCAGTTTCGGAGCTCGGGGAGCCTTCCTTAAGGAGTTATGGCTGTTTCTTTCCCCGATCGCACAAAAGCGCAATGTTACTGCACTAAATAGTGTTATAACAGTGCCTTTTGGGCTGTTGGTCATGTGTGGTAAAATGTGTCACCACAGGTTGAGGTTACATGATGTTACAGTACCATGCACTTGTTACCATTAGAAAGCCTGATTTGTCCCCTTTTCAGTGAGAAATAAGTTGTAAGGATTGTCAAAGGCAAAAAAGCTTTCTCTCTTTGAACGCGGTCGGATTGTTAAACTGTCAGGACCTTTTGAGCTTGGGATTATGCTGCGAAATACCAATTTCACCGGACTTTCATCGCTACCAGGACATTCTGGAGGACGCCATTAGAACACCAGGGTCTCCATGGATAGTTCTTCCCAGCGACAAGTTCAAGAGGAAACGTAACCAAACAAGGAAACAACAGTCGTCAGGACCTTTGAGCTTGGGATTACGCTCCAAAATACCAATTTCACCGGACTTTCATCACTACCTGGACTTTCCGGAGGACACCAAAACAAAACAAAAGCAAGACTGCAGGGCTGGTGCGTTAGCACAGCTGAAAAGACAACCCTTTAAGCCACCGCCTCCCAGCATTTTCCAACGCCAGGTCCATAACTAACAAAATCGATGAACTGCACCTGCACATCGCATCCAACAAGTGTTTCCGTGACTGTTGCATTTTTCTGATATCAGAGACTCGGCTATTCAACTACCAGGTTGCACGATGCTTTCTATTCTGCCCTGCACGAAAATACTGAGCCCTAATTTCGTGGCACTATTAGTTAGTTAGAGACCCCCTTGCAAATGAGATGTTTCATCTCAAGGGGCTATCCTATAATAAATTCAAATACTTTATTCATCCCGAAGGAAATTCACAGCATTATACCGTATATGATTGTGCAATGACAATAAAGATCTATCTATCTACCTATCTATCTGTCTATCAAATACAATAGAGATAGACTGTTCATGTACACTATATTACCAAAAGTATTCGCTCACCCATTCAAATGATCAGAATCAGGTGTCCTAATCACTTGGCCTGGCCACAGGTGTATAAAATCAAGCACTCAGGCATGCAGACTGTGAAACAAGACATTTGTGAAAGAATGGGCCGCTCTCAGGAGCTCAGTGAATTCCAGCGTGGAACTGTCATAGGATGCCACCTGTGCAACAAATCCAGTCGTGAAATTTCCTCGCTCCTAAATATTCCACAGTCAACTGTCAGCTCTATTATAACAAAATGGAAGCGTTTGGGAACAACAGCAACTCAGCCACGAAGTGGTAGGCCACGTAAAGTGACGGAGAGGGGTCAGCGGATGCTGAAGCGCATAGTGCAAAGAGGTCGCCGACTTTCTGCACAGTCAATTGCTACAGAGCTACAAACTTCATGTGACCTTCAGATTAGCCCAAGTACAGTACGCAGAGAGCTTCATGGAATGGGTTTCCATGGCCGAGCACCTGCAGCCAAGCCACACATCACCAAGTGCAATGCAAAGCGTCGGATGCAATGGTGTAAAGCACGCCGCCACTGGCCTCTAGAGCAGTGGAGACGCGTTCTCTGGAGTGATAAATCACGCTTTTCCATCTGGCAATCTGATGGACGAGTCTGGGTTTGGAGGTTGCCAGGAGAACGGTACATTTCAGACTGCATTGTGCCGACTGTGAAATTTGGTGGAGGAGGAATTATGGTGTGGGGTTGTTTTTCAGGAGCCCTTAGTTCCAGTGAAAGGAACTTTGAATGCTTCAGCATACAAAGACATTTTGGACAATTCCATGCTCCCAACCTTGTGGGAACAGTTTGGAGCGGGCCCCTTCCTCTTCCAACATGACTGTGCACCAGTGCACAAAGCAAGGTCCATAAAGACATGGATGACAGAGTCTGGTGTGGATGAACTTGACTGGCCTGCACAGAGTCCTGACCTGAACCCGATAGAACACCTTTGGGATGAATTAGAGCGGAGACTGAGAGCCAGGCCTTCTCGACCAACATCAGTGTGTGACCTCACCAATGCGCTTTTGGAAGAATGGTCAAAAATTCCTATAAACACTCTCCTCAACCTTGTGGACAGTCTTCCCAGAAGAGTTGAAGCTGTAATAGCTGCAAAAGGTGGACCGACATCATATTGAACTCTATGGGTTAGGAATGGGATGGCACTTCAGTTCATAGTATGAGTAAAGGCAGGTGAGCGAATACTTTTGGTAATATAGTGTATTTATTTGTTTAAGCATTTATTGTGTATAAATAGGAAAAGTAAATTTAATAGAGTAGAGATTTACTGTAAATACAGCATGGTGTCTGACTGGCTTATCTGTTACACAGAATGAATGGCCAAGGGAGAGATCAGTGACAAGGAGGAATTTTGCTTGGCACACATTAGTGATAAGGGAGGCACAGACACTCAAGGCATAAGAACATATGTCTGGCTGGAAAGGATTTATAGAGACAAAACAGGAGCTGAACAGTCGTGGAATCCTCAATTAATTAATTTAAAACTGTGGCAAATAACTAAATTTCTTAATCAAAATTTCCCTTTGTGCCATGGAGAAGGGTCATATGTGGGCTGTGGACAGTGTGAACACTTGAAGGAATTTTAGAACTTTTGTGTGCACATCCCACAGAGAGAGCAACACTTCCATTAAACACATTTTTAGGCATCCCTGAAGGTTACCAAATCAACGGAGTAAATAATCAGTTTTCAAGCAATCCATATCTGTGCATTACTGTTATCCCCAGGAGGGTAAAGTGGGAAGCAGGAAAATCTGGCTGGTTGACAAGAATTCCAGATGAGGGAGGATAGAGAGGTTAGAATATAACCCACATCAAGGTAATAAATACAAACTAGGAATTACTGCTAAAGCAATATTAGTATTAATACACACAAAAGAAACAGGAGCAGAGCCAGAAATTCTAAGACAACAATCCAATAGTGCATTACAAGGGTTTATGGGGGCAAGCCAAGGAAAGGAACAAATGGGGCCTGCTGGGGGAAAAAAGGAGACTCCCATGCAATTTATTATAAATAACCACCCTCAACAAAAAACCAAATTGTACAGGGGATGGACAACAGCCCAAAGAGGGCTCCTTTAATATGGCCTTTTGTGATGAAGTGAGTAATAACATTAAACACTATAGAGCCAAAGACATAAGTGATAAGAGAGAGAGAAAGCATGCTAAGAAGAAGTATTGCAATGGTTCAGACAGGAGGGAGTTAGGAGACAGTAAGGAGCTAAAACAGTGGAAGCTGAAACACAAACAAAGAGGAAAACAGAAAAAGAAGAAAAACCGAATGAGAAAAAAGACTTGGAAAAAAGAGAATCAGCAGCCTTGAAGAGACCCAAGGCAATGGCTCCCTCTGCTCCACCTCCACCCATACCAGAAGCAGCACCATGTCCATGGTCCACCACTCTCCCTGAATGGCTGACTCCAGCTCCACCTCCGTATCCTGATGACAAAAACCCATTCAGAGCAGGACAGTTTGTGCTGAGAGGGGCCGACGCAGCCAGAAATGAGCAAAAGGTAAGGTTGCAAGGGAAATTCACACTAACCATGATGAATGAACAGCGGCAGAAGAGAGGAATTCAACGCCAGAGCAGAGGAGAGATGGAGACCCTCAGACCAAGGCCCAAAAAGAGAGTCTGCTCACTCAGCACCAGAGGCCTACTTAGGACAGACAGCCCTGACTCCAGTGACTTCAGTGACGCGGAGAAGTCATCATCATGCCAAAGTGACAAAGTTGATTATGAAATGCAGGAAGCACGAAGTCATGCTTCTACGGAAGATGATAGGCGAGATTACAGCAAAGTGGCCAGCAGACAAAAGGATGAAGACCTCCATGAGACCAGCAAGAGAAAAAGAGAGATGAAAGCAACAACATGCATCTCAGTGAAAGAGAGAGAGAAGCATACAAATATCTCTCTCAGACCCTCAACCAAGGACATACATTGCTGCTGAGACTCCTACAGCAAAGAGAAGGCAGAATGGAAAAACTCGAACGCATATCCCAAGACCTGCAGACCATCAGTTGGAGGCAATAAAGAGAATGGAGGATAGTATGCAAGAGCTGGAAGATAGACTGAGAGAAGGAAGGAGCCCACAGCATGGGAGAGAATGCAGGCGGCCAGCTGAATTATCTGCCCAGGAGGAAAGAACCCAGGAAAAGCATGAAAGGTTGCTGGGAGCAGAAGCCCAGGCCATTAGCTCAATGCCACAGAGTTGGGCCTTGCCTAGATGCATGAAAGCTCAATTTAGTGGGATTGTCACCCCAGAAAATGATCCAGGAAAGCCCAAATGGCCCACGGAGGCATCCAGGCAAGAAGCTAGGATGGAGAGGCGCTGGAGAGACGGTGCTGTCAGACGGGGCATGGTGTTGAGAAGTGGAACAGAATTGGGAACACACCCCAGGCATTTAGACAGGCCACTGGAGGAAGAAATGTACTACATGGATGATGGGAGGAGGTCTCAGTCAATGGATGATCTTTGTCAGGGATACATAGGAACCATGTGCCCACTGATAGCTAAAGGAGGGCTATGAAGCTATGTGCCATGGTCATTCGCTGACATGGTGGGCCTGGCGGACAGACTGCCAGCCCTGACAAATGGAGCCAGCAAGTGGATCACTGCAATGGAAGAAAGTACAGCAGGAGTGAGGCTGGCACTGGGAGATGTGAAAGCTTTGCTCATGTGTGTGGCAGGCACTGCAGTGACTGAAGAAATTTTTAAAGCAGCAGGATTGCCTATGGTAGTAACGGGCAATGCCGTAGACTACGTGGGATTTGGAGGACATCAAAGTGTAATATGGGCAGAGCTAAGGAAACAATATCCAGAGAGAATGGACCCCTCCAAGTTGGAAGGAGAAGTGTTAAAACCAGATGAGTGTCTCTCCAAGTTCCTGCATGAATTTCAGTGAAAATGGAAAAGCGAGACAGGAAGCGCGTGGAATGCAAACAACACCACTGAGAGTCTGTTTAAGTTGATGGCAAAGAAAGCCATGCCACCAGAAGTGCAAAAAATGCCTGGATAATGTGGTGGGGTTAATGAAAATGGACTGGCCAATGTACATGGAACACATAGTTCATCATGTGGAAAGCTACAGAAAGGAGAAAAGGGAAGCAGAGGAGCAAAACAAGCAGCTGGTTAACAAGCTAACTCAGCTCCAGCTGAGTGAGTTAACCAAGCAAAGAAAAGACAAAGAGAAAGCTAAAGTCCAAGCCCCTGTGGTAACAGTAACTCAGGCTCCTGCTCCACAGCCTGAACATCCAGCACCCCAAGCTCCAGTGATTCCCCAGGCGCACCACAATCTCCAGCAGCAGCAGCAGCCCCCAAGACCCCAGTTCATGTACATGTGCACTCCGCAGGAGGAATGCCACCAGGAAGGGGAGGATTCAGATTTCAAGCGGCCAGGAGGCAGAGGGCAACCACGACCAGGGTTTCAGAGAGCCCAAGCCCAACCAATGCTGAACACTACATCCTCTGGAAGAGAATGTTGGGGATGTGGACAGCCTGGCCATTTGCAACAAGATTGCCCCCACCAACAGCAAAATCAACCACCACAGCCAGCGCCTGCACTATACCAGCTGCAGCCAGTGCAGTACCCACAACACAACATTCAGCCCTAACCTTAACCCTAACTCTGCTCAAAAGCTCCACGTCTGTTACCAAACAAGTTTAGCAAAAACTCTACTGACTACAGACCGAGGGAAGAGCGAGCTGAAAAAACCTGACCGCTATTAAAGAGAGACGCGACGTGAGCTGTCACACCTGAAGTGAGTGACAGCTGAGGTTGCTGTGTGTGTGTGTGTGTGTGTGTGTGAGTGGGGCACACGGCATAGGGGAGGGGTGCTGTGTGTGACTGGCCTATCACACAACGCGGACACAGTCAGCTACCCAGTGAGGATTTTCATTCATCACGCGCATGGATATTGACTCATATTACTCGGATTATACTCGTACTCGGCAAAAGTGCATTATCTGTACCGGATACTCAATCCTACCCAGTACTGTCATTCAGTACATGGATGATCTGTTAATCTGCAGTCCTACCAAAGACCAATGTGAGAAAGACTCTGTGGCAGTATTAAGTATTTTGGCAACAGGGGGATACAAAGTTAGCGAAGACAAACTTGAATTTTGTCAACAACAGGTAGAATATCTAGGAAGACTGTTGCATGGAAACAAGAGACTGATTGCACCATCACAGGTAAAAGCAATAACAACAGCTCCAAAATCTAACACGGTCAGTCAAATGTTGACCTTTCTGGGGATGGCAAGGTACAGCAGACCATGGATTTGTGATTATGTAGTAAAAACTGCTCCATTGCGAGTTCTGATTGAGTACGTTTACATGCACACCATATTCCTGTTTTAACCGGAATATTCGCAATATACCGGCTGCGCATGTGTCATGTAAACACACACCGAACCCGATTAAGGTCATATTCTGGTTGGAAAGAATTCCGAATTCCGAATAAGACCCCTGGCATATGCCTGTTCCAACCGAAATATTGAGGCATGTCAACACATTAGTCGGAAAATGCCCCGAACCAGAATATTCAGTCACGACTGCACATGCTCGATTCGCAAGGAATTCTGGGGCGTCTTTGTTGCTATGGTTACTGCAAGCAGGGAAAACCATAGACATAATAACATTGTATATTACGTGTGTGGGGAAAACGACATGGCGCACACTACAGCATGGCGAAAAGCAGCAAGAGCCAGGAGTCTGCAATCTGCCTTCAGCTGATCAAAGACTTAACCCTTGTGTTGTCTTCATATTCTGTTTACTCCCCGTGTCCACTGGGTCAAAATGACTCGCCTTCACCAAACTCCCCTAAAATAAAATTCTTTCTTCTTTTCTTCTTTCTTTTCCAATTTTCTGGAGACACTCATGACCCCCAGAGAATGACCCCTATTGATTTTGGTGACCCTAGGACCTTCCCTCTAGCGACACCATTAGGTCAAATGTTTGAATTAGAATTAGTATATCTGGAAAAAAAATTATCTGATTTTTTTCAAAACAGGATATAGATTGAAATTCATCCATGTCTCTGATATTAATGAACCCAGGAGGATTAAGCCTCTTTATTTTGGTGACCCCATGACCTTTCCTCTAGCGCCACCATCAGGTTAAACTTTCAATTCTAAAATTAGTGTATCTTTAAAAGCTTTCATCTGAATCTTTTCAAATTTTCTAGACATATTTATGACACTTTGAGGATGAACCCTATTGATTTTGGTGGCCCTATAACCTTTCCTCTACCTCTAGCACCACCACCAGGTCAGAGTCTCAACTTAGAATTAGTGTATCTTGGACAGCAGGTAATATTGTTATATTTTGATCATGAGAGCCTGTATGTTCCCGCACATTTTAGCCTCTGTAGGGTCTGAAACTGCTCACACACACGCACACACACACACACAATACACACACACAAGGTGCCAACATTGTAATATTTCAATCATGAGAGCCTGCATTTTCCCGCACGTGCTTTCCTGCACATTTTACCCTCTGTAGTTTGAAATTGCTCACACACACACACATACACACACACACACACACACACACACACACAAGGAGGCAACATTGTTATATTTTGATCTTGAGAGCGTGTCTGTTCCCGCATTTCTTGACACTCACATCTATAGTGCCACCTGCTTGGGTCAGAGCTGGTCACAGGCAGTGCCCTCTGTTGGTAAAGACCACATGTCTTGTCATTTTTGTGTGCTACTGATCAATATTAGACAGAACTAAAGCATTCTCACATTTTTGTGGTGTGTAACTGACTCTGTGACTGTGATTTCAAATGTCGGGTCATTTTGACCCGAAAACAATATTAGTAGACTACGGTTTTTTGTACAGCTCACATGGAAATATGAATAAAGGCAACACTTCACTTTTTCTGATGTAGGGGTCAATCTAGGAAAAGTCATCAAATTTCATGTTGAAAAAATATCATTTAGGGGATTTTTCTGTGCTGTTAAACACAGTGGCGGGTGGAGTATATCGATGGGAGAAAAAACAGAAATAGCAACAGAAGAAGAAGAAGACTTCTTCTCTAGTTCTAGCATAAACAGCACCAAATTGGATAACATTGAGGCAGGGCTGCCACCCTGCTATCAGGGACTGGCAGCTGCTGCATTTGCCTTTCAAAAAGCCTCATCCTTGACCATGGGGCATCCAGTCACTCTCTACACATCTCATCAATTACATGCACTGCTCACAAGTCCACGCTTTGTTTTGACCCAGGCATGGCACACAGGTTATGAAGTCATCCTAGCAGCAGATGCAACTCAATCAATCCAGCCACAAAAATGGTGTTGCCTGAAGATGGCAGTCCTCATGATTGTGTAAAAGCTACAGAGGAATTTCTAAAAGCATGTAGAAGACTTGTACAGTGAACAAATAAGCAGATTTGACTTTGTTTGTAGATGGTTCTTGTTTCAGAGATGCCACAGGTACTCATGCAGGATATGGCATTGTGCAGCTTAACACTGATGGCTCACTCATTCACCACTGTTCAAACATTCTATGTGACGCAGACCTTGTTCAGCCCAGGTAGCAGAGTTGAAAGTGTTAACAGCACCATGTCAGTTGGCAGCAGGTAAGAAACTGAATGTTAACACTGACTCAGACTATGCTTTTAGTGTGTGCCATTTCTTTGGTAACACATGGAAACAAAGAGGGTTCCGCAGGTCAGATGGAACCCCAGTCAAACATGGGAAAATCATCTCTAAACTGCTAAGAGCTCTTCAGTTGCCCACAGCAGTGGCTGTCCTGAGATGTCATGCTCATCAAAAAGACACCTCTCGATGGGGGGTCACATGATGTACCGAGGAGGAAAGACACACCGCTGTCGGTCTCCTCACTGGATTTAACTAAAATAATATCCCTCGGTTTGCCCGTTGCTAAAATAGTGGTTAAACTATCGCTAAACCTACATAGTCGCTGGACATGTCGCTGGAAAACTTTTTCACTACGCCCAAGAAGAGAGACACTCGGAGAAAGAGCAACAAGCCGGCAGCTAGCGAAGCGCTAGCTAACCCAGATGACTAAGAACATTATAAATGTAGAACAATTAATAACATGACAGGGATATTAAAAATAGTTACTTGGAAATTCCAAGGAATGGACATGTCATGTGACAATGTGATGATAAATCTAAATATCAAGAATGTGCATCTTATTATCATTTCTTTTCTGATTATCACTGTATGATCACTGTGATTTTTCAATATTTTTATCTTTTTATTGATTGATTGATTGATTGATTGATTATTATTTGTTTATTTTATTTTTCTTTGGTCTCCTTTGCTATGTCTTTTGTTTGTCATGTTCAGGTTTGGTTTCTTTCTCTTAAAATGTTGACTGAGACTAGTTAATATCATATTGATCTGCACACTGGTTGTGCATCTGTACAGAAAAGTCAATAAAATGTTGAATCGAAAAAAAAAAAAAGAAATAGAAACACATAAAGGAGTCTTCAGTCAAAATTTAAAACTTTACAAGTCTAATAACCATTTCTTGTCCACCAAAGTCACACCAAAGTTTTTCAGTACATTAAATCTACCTTTATTAAACCACTTTTAAATAATATTTAATTATCAAGCACAGCATTGATTTTATGTTTTTTACTGAAACTTGGTTAGACCAACAACACTAAAATAGTTTTTACTGAATAAGCCCCTCCCAATTTCAGTTTTATGAGTGAGACTAGAGTACATAAGAAAGGAGGGGCAGTAGCTGTTTTGTTTACTAATGCTTACCAGTGCAAGCAGATGCCATATGGAAAGTTTTCATCTTTTGAAAATCTTACCCTGCAGCTGAAATCCTCCTGTAGAATTATGTTTATCACTATTTACACACAGACAACCATATTATCACTCAAATTTTTTGATGGCTTTGGCAAACTGTTGTCAGTTATTTGCACTGACTTTGATTGTGCAGTCATTGTTTGTGATTTTAATATTCATGCTGACAATCTCCTGGACAGTAGAGTTAAAAATTGGACTGCACACACTGAACTTAATCATACCAAAACGTTTTAACATTCCTAAGGTTGTGGTGATGTTGCTCTCTCTGATCATCCATGTGTCTTCTTTGAACTGACTATTTCAGTATCCACAAAAGCCAAAGGCAAAGTTTGCAAAGTGGTATATAAATGAAAACACCAGTGCAGTATTATGTCAGGCATTTTCTTCCAACAATCTGGTAGAAAATTTCAGTTCTAAAATTATAAATCTCATTGATGCCATTGCCCCCATGAAGGTGAAAGTAGACTGGTAAGAAAAAATCACTTTGAAGAAATGACTCCAATGACTCCATTTACTGCATGTCATCCTATATCTCTATATCTCTCTCAAAAATGCCAAAATACTCAAATAAATAAATGAAGTCCAGAAAATCCATATTTCAAATGTTGATGATCCAGTCCTTTGTGGTAACCTCCGTTCTTGGATTAACAAAGCAAAACTCCAGGTTCATTATGAAATCTATGAAGAGAGACTCTGGGCCCTATCTTGTGCCACCCGCTACCCGCTGCCACTACCCGCTACCCGCAAATTGCGGATTAAGGAACTTCCGCTATCCCTAAACGGTATCTTGCACCCACGCTATCTGCTATCCATTATGCCGACTCCGTTATTTGCGCCTGGAGGTGTGTCCGTGGGCGTGTTTCATGCGCTATCCCTAAAATTGCAATCTTGCGCACACACTTTAGGGAAAGCAGATCAGGACCACCCGCTATCCGCTTTCCCTAAAGTTTGGGCTGTTACGAGAGCGCGCCCAGGTGGCTTCAATGCACGCCCCGACGGAGCCTCGCCACGCACACGGTCGGACTGATACCGGGACGCCGCCGGAATGGACTGAGTATATTAATCATATAGACTGTTTAGAGGAAGGACTGTTTTTAATTGGACACTTACGCCAGCACGTTTTATTGTTTTATCATAAGCCAGCAGCTGTGCTATATTTTTATTCTTAATATTTTATTTGCCCAATCTACCTTGTCAATAAATTAGTTTACACATAGTTCTACCTCTGCCTCTTGTGTGTGTGTGGTGTGACCCGGGGATTTTACTCAGTCAGTACAACCTTGTGACACGTCCACTTGGACACATGTGGCTCCACCTCCCGAATTAACTCGCCTATAATATAATACATATATATATTTATATAAAGCCAACTTGCTTTAGCCTCAGTAGAACCCCTGAGAAAATCTACCTCCCTCTCTCCATCACGAGTTTAGGATTTAGGATTTAGGATAGCGCATCCTGCCCTTAAAGGCAATGGCACCTGGCACACTGATTGGTGTAATTGGCGTAATGCCCAAAACACGCCTATGCATAATATAGCGGGTAGCGCAGGTGTTTTACGGATAATGGGAGGTGCGCAAGATAGCAACTTTTGCGGGGGAACTCCTCTTGCGCAATGCTAAATCCCTAAATAACGGGTTTAGGGACTTTGGCGCAAGATAGCACCCTATGTGTGTATAATTATAAACTGAAAAATGCAGGGCAGACATTCTTCTTTGATTTCATTAACAAAAACAAAAATAATGCACATGGCATATTTGCTACTGTTAACAGGCTGAGACAGCCCCCCTTATTCAGAATGCTGCTACAAGGGTCCTGTCTAAAACTACGAAAGTGGAGCACATCGCTCCAGTTCACAGATCACTGCACTCGCTCCCTGGGTCTCAGAAGCTCTTCTGGAATAGGTTTGCTTACTGTGCCAAGATTCAAAACAAAACATTGTGAAGCAGATTTTAGATTCCATGCACCATATGTCTGGAAAAAAAACTTCTAGTGGATCTGAGGCTCTCTGACTCTCAGCTCTTTTAAATCCAAGCTTAAATCTTTACTGTTTGCCACTGCCTGTTACTAAATTATGCACTGTAATTGCAGCTTTTTCATTCATTTTACCCAGTTTATTTCATTCTTCTTTTCTGGACTTTTATTTAACTGTGTCTTATAAATTTTGTTTTATGTTTTCTTTTTTAAATCGGCATTTCTGCTTTATTTAATGGTGGTGTTGGTGTGGGGGGTGGGAGGGTGACATGCAGCAAATGTCCTGAGGTTGGATTTGAACCCAGGTGCTGTGATTGGGCCTCAGCCTAAATGCAAGTATGAGCTCTTATCCAGTGAGCTACTAGAGCGCCCCCTGTGTTATGTCTTCTTAAATCTTTTTTAAAGCAATTTGAATTGAATTGAATTTTCATCCAAACAAGCTCAGAATGAGAATGAATTTAACCAACTGAATATGAGGAAAACAAATCAGGGGAAATTGTTTTTGCATCATTCAACTTCAATGTACTATTAAGACGGTATGGAAAGTGAAATAAGTCTCTCTCTCTGGCCAGCACAGAGGTGCTAATGCATGCTTTTATCTCTAGTCGTATAGATTATTGTAATGCCCTGCTTTCTGGTCTCCCCAAAAAGAGTATTTCACACCTTCAATTACTCCAAAACTCAGCTGCATGTGTGCTGACGAGGACCAGAAAGCAGGCTCACATTACACCAGTTTTAAAATCACTGCATTGGCTCCCTGTGCATTTCAGGATTGATTTTAAGGTTCTTTTATTAGTTTTTAAGTGTTTTAATGGCCTTGGGCCTTCTTATCTGTCTGACCAGCTTTTACCCTACCAGCCCTCCCGCACCCTGAGGTCCTCCGGTACTGGTCTTTTAACTGTTCCCAACGTTAGAACTAAAACTTATGGTGACTCTTCATTTTACTATTATGGCCCACGTCTGTGGAACAGCCTGCCGGAGAACCTCAGGGCTGCTGAGACTGTTGATGTTTTAAAGCGCAGGCTCAAGACCCACCTTTTTAATCTGGCTTTTATCTGATTCTATTTCCACTCTTCTTTGCTGCTTCTATTATTTTTATTGCTTTTAGTTGCTTGTTAAATAATTTCTTTTTTACTTTTTAATACACATTTATGTTGCCTGTATTGTTTTATTGTTTTTAATGTTATTGCTTTTAATTTTATTAATACTCACTCATTTATTACACTACTTTTTTTTTTAATATCGCTTCTTTCTATTCCTTTTAGTATTGATTGTATTTTACTCTGTTATCCTTTAGCTTTTAGCCCCAGTGTTTTCCTCATGGGGGCCCTCCACACCGGGAGCTGTGTCTGGCCTGCCTGCAGGGGGTGCCGTCCTGGGGCCTGTCCTGGCCTGGATGGTTGGGGGCCCTGTTCTATGGCCTTATGGCCATGGTATGGGCTCCTGTCCGTCTGGGTCGGGGTGGTCTCTGCGGTGGCGCCCCCTGTAGTCGTGGGCTGGGACGCCTCTCGGTGTGGATGGCTCCCAAAGAATGAATGGTGTTTCCTCATCTGGTCCCTCAGTGCTCAGCCATATTTTATTCTATCTTTGGGTTGGGTTGGGGTGGGCTGGGGTGGGGTGGGGTGTATGCCTGGGGTGTATGCATGTGTGAAATATGTTGTACTTGTGTGTGTGTGCGTGGGTGAGTGCGTATGAGGGGGTGGGCGATTAGGGTTTTATGTATTTTAATGTAAAGCACTTTGCGTTGCATTTGTTTTATGTATGAAAGGTGCTATATAAATAAAGTTTGATTTGATTTTATAAGTCAAACTAGACCACAAGCAGGTATGTGTGGGGTCCAAACCCCCCACGCAAGTAGGACCCAGCGCCCTGTGGCACCCAGGCAAGTCCCCCAGGGCTGCCTGAGGTACATGCCACTGTACCAGCCTCTAAAATTTCCTTTACATAACTATTACGGTTTAGGCTGCATTAAGAGTTTTATGTGTGGAAGAAGAAAAAAAAAAAAATAATAATGATGATAATAAAAATATATTAAAAATAATAAAAATTTGGGCAAAAACAATAGGGTTTCCAGAACCGCTGGTACTGGTAGCCATGGTGCACTTGCAAGCGTGGCCCCCAGCCAGGGGCGGACTGGGACAAAAAATCGGCCCGGGCATTTTGGACCAGACCGGCCCACCACATTCGATAACACACACCTTTCCGGTCTTTTTGCTCTCTTAAATGTGTATACCAACTGTGCAACTCTTTAAAACCATAATGCCATGCAGTTAGTTAGCTGCCATCAGCAGTGTTGGGCACGTTACTTTGAAAAAGTAATTAATTATAGTTACTAGTTACTTCTACTAAAAAGTAATTAATTACCAGGAAAAGTAACTATTACGTTACTTTTTAAAAAATTGTTCAAATATGTCAAATTACTTGCCTGCCCCAATCATACTGGCCTATAGTACTATAGTGGAACAATAAAATACAATAGATGAATAGGAATTGAACTTTTTTATTCTACTGAACAGGCCACAACTGGCCAACACCTTTTGGGCACCTATTTCAGATCAGTAAGTGCAGGTGCCTATCAACATGAATGGAGAATGAGCCCAAACTGCAGATAGGAAGATCATGGCGACAAAGAAAGTATACCACACAAATCTTTGTTTAAATCTGAATCTGATTCGATTGGTATGTATATCTCCCCATAAAGTTAGAACAAGGCATTAAAAAAGGCAAAAACAACAACAACAACAACAACAACAACAAAAAACCCCAAAACAAAACAAGGCAAAATAATAATAATAATAATAATAATAATAATAATAATTTAGCACCTGGGTTACAAAACAAATTCACAAAAAGAGTACAGAAATGAAAATTACAGAAACCCGAAATACCACTGTGTGTGTCATCTAGCCAGTGACAGGCAGAATGATAAGAATCACTTCACTGTCATGGTTAACAACAAAGTGAGGTAATAAAGTGAAAACTGACTTTTGTCTGAGTGGGGAACTGAACCCCCGGTCTCCTGCATGGCAAACGGGGGCACTGTCCGCTCTACCATCGGGAATGTGTTCCTCCGGCATTGTTTGGGCTTGTTCTTCATTCATGTTGATAAATTACGAAAAAGCGAAAAAGTCCGACCGATTTGAAAATTGACAGCCGCTTTTTTTCTCGCACTTTCTCTGCGCCACTTTTGCGTTTTCTCTCCATCTCAGTAGATCCTATGAGATAACGTTCGACCGGCGTTGCACTTCACACCGGCTCACCGAGCCACAGGCTGTGATCTGATTGGGCCAGCCCCGTGTCAGTGAAGAGAAATAACCAATGGGCCGCAGAGCAGCGTGTCTCAAGGGGCCGGCCCGGTGCTGAGTAAACAAACTCTTGCAATGACTTTATTTGCCGAAATCATTATGCAGGCGGGACCAAACTACGCAAAAGGGGTTGTTTAGCAATGTGATTGGGCCAGCCCAGTGTCAATCGGGCCGCTGATCTACTGATCTTACGGTCAGCTATTTCAATAATAATTAAAAAAAAAAAAAAAAAAAAAAAGTGTCGGGGGACTGTCGGCCCACTTAGCACATCGGCCCACCGGGCAAATGCCCGGTGTGCCCGATGGCCAGTCCACCCCTGCCCCCAGCCCATTTGGGCTTGCAAGCTGGTATGAGTGGGGTTTGCATTTTCCACGGAAAATGCAAATTTTAGATTTGGTGCCCCCAAGTGGCCAATTTGCTCAAAATTTCACAGGGTCCCTAAGGGGAGTTGGGGAACAAAGGAACTCAAGTTTGGTGTTGATCAGACTCACAGTTCCGGAAATATGACACAATTCCTGTTTTATTCCATTGGGTTTTATTGTTTTACTGTCTATTATTTATTATTTTTCATTTTTTATTGCTATAAGTGTACAGCACTTTGAGCTGCAGTTTTATCTTTTATCTTCTTAAGTATTTAATTCTTTTATTTCATTGGGTTTTATTGTTTTACTGACTATTATTTATTGTATTTTATTTTATTGCTATAAGTGTAAAGTACTTTGAGCTGCAGTTTCATCTTTTTATCTTCTTATATATTTAATTCTTTTATTTCATTGGGTCTTATTGTTGTACTGTCTATTATTTATTGTTTTTTATTGTTTTATTGCTATAAGTGTACATAACTGAGCTGCATTTATGTTATGAAAGGTGCTATATAAATAAAGTTTATTATTATTATTATTATTAATATTATAGGTACATTTCGGGGAGGAAGTTAAAAAATTGTAAATTTGGCATTTTTTGTTGGATCGAAATTCTTTTCAACTTTTTGGTTTGAGGGTGCGTAGATTCTGTGTGCCTAGTTTCGTGGCAATTTGACTTCCGGCCTAAGAGAAGTTCGAAAAGTTGGGTCACGCGAATTTTGTGAAAAAACCAACATAGGACATGGACGTGGCCTATTTCACAAGATTCATCTCCACCCACAGAACGTGAGAATATAAGGCATTTGAATGTGTGACTTACGGATTGGGAGTTATCAACACGTTGACCTTGATTATAGTGCCACCTGTTGGTGTGTAAATTTTGGTGAGTGGGATTCTTGTACCAGTCTGAAGCTACGTGTGAAATTTCTTCTGAATAAGTCTTCATTATAATAAAACTTCTGTAACCGTGCCATCTAGAGGTTGATTTGTGTCAACTTCAGTGAGCACATTCTGAACGGTATAGGAAACATCTCCTCAAAGTTTCATGTCAATCGGACATATTGTTTCTGAGAAAAATGCAAATTTTAGTTTTGGCGCCCCCTAGTGGCCAATTCGCTCCAAATTTTGCAGGGTCCCTCATGGGAGTTGGGAAACAGAGGAACTCAAGCTTGGTGTTAGGGCCATTTCATAGTCGACGCAAAGGTACGCAAACGCGAACGTGTCGTGATGCGTCGGCTGCCATGATGCGTCGATGCGGTGCAAAATGTGTCGTCCGAATTTTTGTAACTCAACACATCGACGTGTGTAATACCATGCGTTTCCGGGTGATAATGCAAGCGATATACCTGAAAGTAACCACTTTCTGTATTCACAGAAAAAGCAGGTTGAAAACATGGCGGGCAAAGAGGAAAAGCTGTGTGAGCTTGTTCGGGTGCACCCCCAATTTGTATGATAGTTCAAGTGCCCTGTACTCAAACAAAATATCTATTGAAAATGCGTGGAAAGAGGTTGCCACATCAATGGGAAAGACCATTGAAAAAGTAAAAAAGACTGGAAGACTGTCCGAGATAAATTCGTTCGTGCACACCAAAAGTATGAAAAATGTCTGCAAAAGTGGTGCAGGGCAAACAGGGTTTGGATACCCTCCGATTTTAAAGTGCTTGAGCTGGATCCAAATGTAAACCGGAATGTACTAGTGACTCTGCTACCCCCTATAGCTCAAGCGATGTATTGCATATCAAGTGTTGCCTGTGTCGCTTGCATTCAATGTGTTGACAATGACAATGACTTTGCTTGCTCGCATTGCGTACGTAGACTATGAAACAGTCTTTAATCAGACGTACAGTTCCAGAGATATGACAATTTCCTGTTAAGGTACTTATCGGAGAGGAAGTTAAAAAATTTTAACTTTGGCATTTTTTGTCAGATCAAAATTCTTTTGATAACTTTTTTGTGTGAGGGCCATAAATTTTGTGTCGATAAGACTAGGAGTTTGTGCATCATGCATCGGTGCCACGTCTGTAACCTCAGGTGTTTAGGCTCCAGTACCAGTTTTACCAATGGAAGAATAAAAATAAAACTAAAACTAAAAATAATAACAACAACAACAACAGCAGCAAGAAGAACAACAAGAAGAAGAAAAATCCGATAATCCGATGGTACTGGGATCCACGCTGTGCTTGCACAGCGTGGCTCCCAACCCAATTCACCCCTAATAACAACCCTTCTCAATCGGAGCATACATTCCTGCAGCTTACCTGCCACCTGAATGGAGATTATGTGGCTGAGTGTGTTGGGTGGCTGGGTCTTGCAGTAGTATCTACCAGTATCTTCTTCTGTAGCAGAGCTTTTATGTAGGACCAGCACCAGGTTCGGCTGCATTGAGCTCATATTGATGAGGCACATGCTATCCTTGGAGCAGATGATAAGGATAGACAAAAAGTGTCACAAGAACACCACTAACATTTGTGGACTCTAATAATATCAACACGAGAGGGACTGTTACATCAAGGTGAAAAATCATCTTCCATGGCCCTCTCCTCAACAAAATGAGGAATAGTTGAAATGCGTGTGAAAGGCAGTATTTAAACACAAGAAATCAGATCCAGCATCATTGATCTGACCTTTAATTATATAATTTTAAATACACTAACACAGTAAAATACACTTATTTAAAGTCACATTAGAAGTCCTAGATCATGAGAAAAGTTTGAAAATCCCTGATCTAATGTTCAAGTTCTTTGCCTCTCATAGTCCATTTTTATGTGTTTTTAATGTTTGTTGTGAGCTTATTAAATAAAGGGGTGAGCATATTAAAAAAGGAAAGTAACCACCTTATGTCCTGTGTCCCTCCACAGCTGTGCGAGGTGTTTGGTTCCCAGACATGTGAACTCACAGCTCAGTCTGAAGCTTTCTCCAATTGAGAGCACCTTGTCAGCGCCATCAAAAACCACTGAGACGTCACTGCAAAAACCTACAGGGTACACAGAGAGAGCACATAGACATAAGATGATGATAGTGAAGATAGTGTGATTCTATTCTGCTAACTTTGGTACAGACATGGATTAAGCTTAGTTTTACACAGAAGCCAGTGAGGATTTCAAAATAAAAATTTTATTTCAGTCTAGGGCATGTACCTCCCTGAGACTTGAATGCCTGATTTCTGGGCCCTTGAGGTTTTGGACTCTTGTATTATATTATAAACATGCAATGTGCAGAACAGCAATTTTATATGCTGCCATAAGAAAACATATTTTTGATCCAGATGCCCTTAATCCTCTAGCCAACATGAATGTTATCACAAAATGTCTCTGGGGAAAAAAAAACACGTGGGGGCATGGCTCAGGAGGCAGATCGTTTGTCTGGTAACTGAAGGGTTCCCGGTTTGATCCCCGGCTCCACCGAGTGTGTTGAAGTATCCTTGAGAAAAATACTGATCCCCTCACCGCTCCTGATGGACAGCTAGGTATGGGCATATTATGCAAAAAGTAAGGTGTTTTTTTTTTTTATTATTATTATTTAGACAGCTACGAACAGCTGTGAATAATTTTCTGTTAGATGGGCTAAAGTTAAATGTTTTTATTACCCTCCTATTACAGTGGTGTTGTTGGGTTTATATAGATATATGTATGTATGTGTATTAGGGTGGCTCATTTTTACATGTAAATTTTCGACTTCATATTTTTTAAGCTCCTAACCCCTAAATTGATTACAATACATGTGAAAACTCTGCTGGTAAATTTTTTTCTCAATCGGACAACATTTATCCCTCTCTCATCGACCTTGAAATTTAGCCATAGACTTAACAGTCTTTTTTCACACGTGAATAGGGCAAAAATTTTATCTTATAGATATCACCATGAAACTTACTAAGTTGATTACTTACAATAAGCCAAACAAAAAATGTATTTCAAGTTCTTGAAATTCTTTGTTTACATGAGCAAATTTCAAGTTGGATAGGCCAGTTGAGGACAGTTGAAGCCAGGTTGATGTGTTTGATTTCTGATGTTCTTTATTGGAAATTAGTTTCTGTTCTGTTTTATGTTACTTCCTTGACAACTGATAGGACTTTTACAACAGGTGATGGTGCATTTGGCATTTATAAACTGATTACAAAGCATTATGACAGTAAGAATTAAAAATAGTATTATATGGATGGTTTGACTGTGGTTAGCTACAACATAAAGGGTCTGGGAAGTCCAATTAAAAGAAAGAAAATACTCAACCAATTTAAAGCTTTACACTGTTCAGTTGCGATGTTACAAGAGACACATATGTCTGAGGCAGAACACCTGAAATTAAGGAGGGATTGGGTGGAACACATATACAGTGCATCTCATGAGGGAGGGAGGAAAAGAGGGGTTACTATTTCATTCAAAAGGAATGTTTTCTTTTAATAGCAAAAAATAATAAATAAAATAACTGTGTACTAAATTCAAGTATGGACTGACTACCTGCTGAGAAGGGATCTCGAACCAGAAAATCAGTTACTGTTCTGGGAATGATGGATGGATTGGACTTGATTGATGTATGGCGATATCATCATCCCAGAGACAGAGATTACACATATAGATCCCAAGTTCATGGGAGTTACTCCAGATTAGATATGTTTCTTGTTTCAAAGGCAGATGTACATAGAGTGACAGAGTGCAAGATAGAACCCATAACTTTGTCGGATCATGGCCCCTTTAAGATGAAAATAAATTTAGGTCAAGAAAAACAATTCAGATACTGGAGACTTAACGTCTCAATGTTGAATGGCCCCCTAATCCAACAGGAACTATGTGACAGGTTAAAAGAATATACTGATATAAATGATAGCGGAGATGTTACTACATCTTTTTTATGGGATGGTGCCAAAGCTGTTATGAGGGGATATATCATTCAAATTACGTCGAGAATAAAAAAACAAAGAGAAGCCAGGAGACTTGAATTGGAGACTGAAATTATGAGGTTAGAAAAAGAACACAAAATATCAAGAAGAAGAAATACATTAGAATTATTAAAACAGGAGAGACAAAAATTAGATGATCTACTCACATACAAAGCAGAGGGAATGCTCAGATTTGTGAAAATATTATGAAATGGGTAATAAAGCAAGTAGGTTAATGGCTTTTCAATTATGGAAAGCCCAATCGAACTGTGTGGTACCTAAAATTAAACACCCTGACACGAATAGAAATACTTCTCAACTGAAAGAAATAGCAGAGGCGTTTGCTGCATATTATAAAAAATTATATGAAGGTCAAGAATTATTAGGGAAGGAGAAAATAACTAAACTTCTGGATTCAATGCTATGCTATGTTCCCCCATAACAGTACAGGAAATAATAGATAGTATTAGTAAGTTAAAGAACAGTAAATCCCCAGGTCTCAACGGATACTCTGGGGAATGCTATAAAGTTTTTGTTAACAAGCTAGCCCCAATTTTATGTTGGGTATATAATTATGCACTGGATGAAAGGGACCCCCCAAAAACCTGATCAGAGGCAATCATCACGGTCATAAACAAAGATGGAAAGGACCCCACTCAATGTATGGGATATTGGCCTATAAGTTTGCTTTGTCAGGATTTAAAAATCTTGACCTCTATCTTGGCAAATAGAATACAAAGATATATTCGGAAATTAGTTAACTCAGATCAAATGGGGTTCATCACTGGACAGCAGGGCATCAATAATGTTAGATGAGCTCTAAATCTACAATCTATTGCTTCTGATAGAAAGACATCAGTGCTTCTCAGCCTAGATGCTGAGAAAGCATTTGATAGATTGGAGTGGACATTTTTGGAGCAAACACTGACTCATATGGGCTTCAATGAAACTTTTTGTGTTGGACTGGAGTGTTTTATAGGAATCCACAGTGAAGAGTCAGAGTTAATGGCCAATGCTCCAATTTCTTCGATCTGGGACGGGGGACGAGGCAGGGGGATGCACTTTCGCCAGTCCTGTTCACTCTTAGCATTGAGCCCCTCGCAGAATTGATTTGAAGCAACCCCTTTTACAAGGAATAAGAGATGAGGGTGGAAACCAACATAAAATAGCTCTATACGTGAATGACATATTATTATTTATTGAAAATCCTGTCCACTCAATCCCGGCTCTCCTACAAAATGCCTGGCTAAGCAAAAAATGAGTCTTCCTGGCAAAGTTAGGGTTAGTGTGGGTTTAAGGTTTCATGCTTAAAAGTAAGAGGTTAAGGTTAGGGTTAGGGTGGGGTTAGGTTAGGTGTAAATTAAAAAGGTTAAGGTTAGGATGAGGTTAGGTTTAGGTGTAGGTTAAAAGGTTAAGGTTAGGGTAAGGTTAGGTTTAGGTGTAAATTGAAAAGATTAAGGTTAGAGAAAGGTTAGGTTTAGGTGTAAATTAAAAAGGTTAAGGTTAGAGTAAGGTTAGGTTTAGGTGTAAATTAAAAAAGGTTAAGGTTAGGGTGTGGTTAGGCTTAGGGATAAAATAACAGGTTAAGGTTGTGGCGGAACCTGACTCCTGGTACTGGGATTACTGCAATTCAGGGTTAGGGTTAGGGTTTCAGATATTTAGGGATCATACTCACTCCCCAAGTAACACAACTATACCAGGCGAATTATAAAAATAATATTTGAGATATTTAGAAATGAATTGGCAAGATGGGATGTGCTACCGTTATCCCTTTTGGGTAGAGTAGAGGCTGTTAAAATGAATTTACTTCCCAGACTCTTGTTCGTGTTTCAATCTCTCCCAGTCAGGATCCCGACATCAGCCTTCAATATGTTGGAAAAGCTTATATCTAGATTCATATGGCAAAATAAGAAACCAAGAGTGAGCTTTAAAACGCTCACTTTTGGGAAGAACAGGGGTGGACTCAGCCTCCCCAATATAAAATATTATTTTTGGGCAGCGCAACTAACAGCAGTGGTAGCCTGGATTAACAATGACATGGAGTCAGGATGGGTAAACATAGAGCAGAATTCATTGCTAATTATCCCTCTATCTGCTCTAGTGTTTCTGAGCAAGCAGTCCCAGAAGAAATTGGAAATGAAAAATGTATGGGTGAAACACACCTTAAAAGTATGGTCAACAGTCCAAAAGAGAATTACAGGGACAGCTGCCCTATCACAGGCTATGCAGATTGCTGGAAATTTCTCCAACATACTGGGGGGTTATTGTCGTAGAGAAATTTTCATGCAGGAGTGATAAAGTATCTTATTAAGCTTTTCCATCCAAATTCCCTCCAGTTCTATGACCTGCTACATTTCCATTGGTATGTACATATTGATGTCCATTCTTCCTCCGATATGTTCATTCCTCCCTCCTTTTCCCATTTTGTTTTAATATATAGGGTCGATTGTGTTTTCATATTAATATTTTTGTATATATTTTTGAGATAATGCCTCTTTCTTTGTTTGAATCAAATGCCCTTTTAAACACATCTAACAGCAGCTTACTCGATTCTGTTACACCTTTTACCTTACCACTGACAGTGTCTCATTTGCAAGTAGCGATAGAAGTCCCTTGTTTCTAGTGAATATTTCTCCATAAGCATCTCGAAACTAATTAGAGTACTGTCTTTCATTATTCTACAAAAAGCTGTTATCTCTTTATGTGTCCACTCTTTGAATCTAGTATCTAGTTTATTTGGAGCAAAGTGTATGTCATATGCGCACCACTTAAGAAATCATGATGAAATCATCATCAAATTGTTTCTGGCTTATTTCTAATGGTAGGGTTTGAAATAAATATAATAATTTGGGTAATATATTCATTTTAATCGAATCTATCCTTGAGTTAAAATTTAGGTGTGAGATTAGGTTCCATCTTGCTATGTCGTCTTTGTATTGGTGAATGATTGCATTCAAATAGCTCAGTGAGGTCCTTCGGTATTGTAACTCCCAGATATTTTAGATGCTCCGTGTGCCATACTAAATTGTATTTACCTTTGGTTTCTTCTAGTGGGTTGTAGTTGTAGCTGAATAGTTCTGTTTTGCTTATATTTATTTTATATCCAGATAATTTACCAAAGTATTCAAATGATTGCATTAATTTAGGTAGTGAATTTGTTGGCTGTTCCAAAAAGACCAAAATATCATCTGCATAGCAGGCTAATTTATGCTCCTTTCCATGAATGTTAATGCCTTTAATTTCTTGGGTTTTTCTTATGTGTTGAGCAAATGCTTCCAGATACAGTGAGAATAACAGTGGTGAAAACGCACATCCCTGCCTTGTTCCTCTTTCCAAAATAATACTTTTTGATAAACAGCCATTAACCTTAATTCTTGCACTGGGTTTATCATATAGTGCCTATATAGTCCTAATTATTGTGTCATGCAGGCCGAATCTATGTAGAACTCGATAAAGAAAGCTCCACTTTACTGAATCAAAGGCCTTCTCTGCATCAACACTAATTATCATTGCTGCTATTTTATTCTTTTGGATATGATTAATTATATGCAGTGTCCGTCGTGTGTTATCCTGAGTTTGGCGCTCTCTGATAAAGCATGTTTGATCATTGTGTATTAGGTTAGGTAAAAACCTTTCTAATCGTCTTGCCATGATAGTGGTGAACAGTCTGTAATTTATATTAAGAACTGATATTGGTCTGTACGATCCACATTCTAAGTTGTCCTTATTTTCCTTCAGTATGGCAGATTATGGCTTCCTTCCAGTTAGGTGGTGTTTGTGCCTTCTTTAAGATCCAGTTAAATGTAGGAAGTATCACTGGTATCAGCTCTTCCTTTAACTCCTTATACCATTCTGCCATGTAGCCGTCTGATCCTGTTGACTTCTTCAGTTTGAGTCTATTTATTGCTGTTCTTAATTCCTTTTCTGTAATGTCCTCGATCATCCTTTTATTTTGTTCTTCGTCTAATACTGGTAGATTAAGAGAATACAGAAAACAACTACTTCAGCATCGCTGCCCTCCGCCCCTTGAGAATAAAGAGTTTTATAGAATGCTTCAAAGGCTGTCTGAATTTCATTTAATTTTGTGTTTGGATCTCTAATTTTATGAATTGTGTTCTGTGCTGTTTTTTTTTTTTGTTTGATTTTGTTTTTGTTTTTAAGTCTCCACGCCAGGACTTTCATTGATTTATGTCCACTTTCATAATACCTCTGTTTTAGAAACGTTAGGTTTTTCTTGATTCCGTATGTGGTCTTAAATGGTCTTAAATGGACTGCATTTCCATAGCGCTTTTCTAGTCTACTGACCACTCAAAGCGCTTTACAATGTTTTGCCTCACATTTACCCATTCACCCACACATTCACACACTGATGGCAGAGGCTGCCATGCAAGGCCCCTAGCTGTCCATCAGGAGCGGTGAGGGGTTCAGTATCTTGCTCAGGGACACTGCAACACACTCTGGAGGAGCCGGGATCGAACCTGGAACCCTCCGGTTACCGGACGACCACTCAACCTCCTGAGCACGCGTAGTCAAATCATTAATTTCATTTATTATCTTCATGATTTCCTCTACTAAATCCTGTTTGGTTTCCATTTTATGTTTCCTCTCTAATTCTTTTAATTTGTTCTGTAGTTCGAGTAATTTCTTATTTCTCTTTTTTTTTTTCTGGATGAGGATATTGCTATGATTTTGCCTCTTAGGACAGCCTTTAGAGCATCCCACAAAATGGGAGGGGACACATCCCCATTATCATTAATTTCTAAATAAGAATGAATCTCTTTTTTGAATTGTTCTTTCAATTTAGGTTCGTTGAGTAGGCTTGAGTTTAATTTCCAATTAGTCATTTTTGGTTGTAGGTTCAGATCCAAAGACAAGTATATGGGTGCGTGATCGATTAAATTCATTGTCCCAATTTCACGTAGTCTATTCTTGTATATAACGAGTGAGGTGAGGAATAATGAGTATAATCGCTTTGACCAGGATGTACAGTAAGTCTCTCCATACATCAATTAAACCAACCTCCTCGAGTAATGTATTAATTTTCTTGATTAGCACCTTTGCATCCCGTGTTTTCCCATTAGAGGTGTCTAGTTTTGGCTGTAGGTGTATATTTAAATCTCCTCCACAAATAAGAGGGCCCACCGTTTCTGTTACCATAATATCTATAATTCTCTTAAAAAAGTGGATGTCACTTCCGGGGGGGCGTACACATTCGTAAGTGTAATGGGGTTTCCCTCAAATTTTCCCTTAACTAGAATAAAGCTTCCCTCCTTATCACCCATTTCAGTTACTTTTTCAAAGTGTAATTTGCCTGATAATAGAATAGCAACTCCTCTCCTTCATCCGGATTTATAGGAAGAGGAGAAAACACTTGTAAAACCCATTCTTTTTAATTTCTCATGTTCGTTATCGTCTAGGTGGGTTTCTTGTAAATATACTATTTGAGCTTGTTCTTTCTTCATTTTGGTTATAATTTTACTGTGTTTTATTGGGTTCAACAGGCCATTAACATTATAAGATACCACATTTACCTTACCGCTAACCATTCTTTAAGTGTTTAAATGTCTTTGAGGAAGCAAAGCCTGGTGCGAACAATACAGTCCCTGAACCTGCTTGAATAAATATAACATGAACAAAAATGCCGCATGGAACAGCAGCTAAAGAAAAAAACTCTTGTTGTAACATAGTGTTGAAACATAGTGTTGACTTCCAACTGTGGGGTCTGTCTCTTTGCCATGTCGCTTGTCACCTCCTCCACCGAGCCATACAGCACCGTTCCTTCCAGATAAAAAAACTCTTAGCTTTGCTGGGAATGGAGTCTGGAAGCGGATTTTCCTCTCCTTCAGTACGGACTTCACCTTCGCATATTCCCTCCGCTGTTTTAGAACCTCGGGTGCGTAATCATGATCCAAGTTAACTCTGGTTCCCATATACTCAAATCCACGTTTCTGCCAGGTCATTTTTAGTACTTCTTCCTTCATTCTGTAACTGGCCATTTTAACAACAATGGACCTTGGCGCCGCGTTTGGTGGTGGCTTTGAGATCAGAGCTCGGTGAGCTCTTTCCACTCGTATCTCAGTGGAGTCCGGCAACTCCAGTTTGCCGTAATAAAAATTCCACAAAAGCAGCCATTGACGGAGACTCATCTTCAGATCCCTCTTTGACACCATATATTCTAATACTGTCCCTCCTGGATCGGCCCTCCAGGTCCGTTAGCTTTGCCTTCATCTTTATCTGAAGCTTGAGCATGTCCATTACTTTACTCTTAATTACTGTAGTTACACTAATTTATATTCGAGTTTCGGCGTCCATGATCCGCTTTTCCGCTTCTTCAACTCTCTCGTTTATATTATTTTTATTTATCTCCTCCTTAATTCCCATCAGTTGTGTGCTGTTATCTTGCCTGAATTCCCTCAGTTCTTTTAGGATCACATCCAGGCTCGCTCTGCTAGCTTGCTCTCCGGTGTCTGTTAGCATATCAATCCATGGCACTGCTAGCAGGTGAGGTCTGGTCATCTCTGTTTCCTTCGTCTAACTCGTACTGTGTAGATTTCTTATTGCTCTTTCCTTTAGGAATCTTGAAACCCCAAATGTTATTTAGTATTATCACTGAGTTTTTTTGCGAATTTGGGTTTCAGTGGGGTAGTTTTGACTACAAATGTCGGAAGTGCTTTCTCCTAGGCTGCCATCCACCTGCTTGCCAAACTGGAAGACAACAGATATCGCTTTTAAGAGATGGGCAGGGTTATTGACCAGTTCTGTGACAATGTTTAACAGCCATTCTCATATCTCCAAGATAAATTCTTTCTATCCCAAAGTGATATGTTCTGATATTTTCACATTATGCATTACATCACAAGCCATAAAGATTGGAATATAATTAAAAATGCTCCAACAAATGTAGAAACATACTTTAATATAATTAAACATCAGATACCCTACAAAAAGCTTCCCATATATACAGAAATCTGTTACTGGATACACCAGACAATACTCTTTATATCAAAAATAAATAGGAGCTGGAGTTAAATATTATAATTGAGGATGGAGAGTGGGAAACAATGTGCATTGGATGTCATAAGGGTATTAATAGCAACATGTGGAAGGAGTTTGATTGGAAAATGAAGACAAGGTTCTTTAAGGCCTTCGGTGGTTTCCAAATTTGTAGATAACCCAGCTGTAATATACTGTTGGAGAAAATGTGGAATGGTTGGCGACCACTCGCACATATTTTGGGATTGCCCAATGATGCTTCCTTTCTGGAAGGGGGTAAAGAGAAAGACAGATAAAGTTCTGGGAATTGGTTTATTATTCACCCCAAGTCATTTTCTTTTCTATCTAACTCCTGAAGACATGTACACCAGAGACCAAAAGCACCTCTTACATATACTCTTGATGACTGCTAGGAAAATGGTGATAGTAAAATGGATGAATCCACAGCCACCTACAGTGTTACAATGGAAACAGAAGCTGAGGGAGGTGTATGGAATGGAGGCTTTAACTGCTCAATTACAATGAAGGTCTGATGTCTTTGTGAGGAGGTGGTTACTTATAGCAAGAAACCTCTCTAACTGAGGGGAACCCCACACTATGCTGTAATGTCTTAACTGTCCATTTATTTATTTTTCATTCATTATTATTATTCAGCTTTCTGGGCTGGCCTCTTGGCCCTTTGTGGCACCAGTTTGACACCTCTGGGCTAGATTATTTTAAGTATAGTGTGTTTTTTTAGCAGGAGAATCCTGTTTTCAGGAGCAAGGAAGAGTCAGGTGGAGGGGAGGCAGGTGGAGCTACTGAAGTCTTAAAATGGACTATATTGAGATTTACCGCCATTTGCTTAGACATGTATCACTGTGTTACCTCTCCAGCTTCTCAGTTCCGAACCATAGTAACGAATCCTCTGGACATGGACAACTAACTCTAAGCTAGCCTGGCTCTTAATGGTAACAACTTCAATAATTTCACGGGTCAATTCTGTGGTGGCAACTGACAGCTTTATTAAGCAACAGAAGCACAGTACACGACATTGAAAACAATAAGCACAGGCTTTCAGTCTTACTGCACTGGTACTTTTCTCTGTTTTGAGTAATTGACTCCTGCACACATTTCACCGTGGCTGCGGCTATACCACTCACACACCACCCTCTTCCTGTTCTTTTCTCAGTGCTTCACACAGACCAGCAACCTTGCCCGATTACGTCACACACCCAGGTTAGCCATAAGGCTCCCTGCTAAAAAAGATATGGCGTGGCTCGTAACAACTGTAAATGTTTTTAGGCGCAAGAAAGCAGCAATATAATGGTAACAAAGAGACAGGATCTAAGGTAAGATTTTAAAGGGAATAGATTGAAATGTTTTACTCTTCTGTGGATATTAGTGTATGTGTATGAATATTTTTGCATGTGCAAATCAGCTGTATGCAGTAAAAAAAAAAAAAAAAAAGCTCACTTTTTTATGATAAAACTATAGCAGCATATAGCAGCATACACATATAAATATATACACTACTCACTAAAAGTTAGGGATATTTGGCTTTTGGGTGAAATTTATGGAAAATGGAAAAAGTTCACGCTACAGTGATATTATATCATGAAAGTAGGGCATTTAAGTAGAAGCATACACTGGTGATTTCCTCATCTCAAACAATTTCTTGAAACAAAAGCCAACAACAGTGGTGGATACACCACAACAAAAAATGTCAGTGTCAATAACTTGTCATGTGCCCTTGAGCATCAATTACAGCTTGACAACGACGTCTCATGCTGTTCACAAGTCAATTTATTGTCTGCTGAGGCATGGCATCCCACTCTTCTTGAAAGGCGGCCCTCAGCACATTGAGGTTCTGGGGTACAGAGCTCCGAGCCTCTACACGGCGACTCAGCTGATCCCATAGGTTTTCTATGGGATGAGGTCTGAGAAAGTGCAGGCCACTCCATTTGAGGTACCCCAGTCTCCAGCAGCCGTTCCCCTAATGATACGACCTCGATGAGCTGGAGCATCAAACACCTGATGTGAATTTTGCCGTTAAACTCCTTGTTAGAGAACAGCAACTTGCGCAAAAAGTACTGAAACATTGAACAGTTGGACATTTACAGAAGATCACATTAAGTTCACCTGTAAAGGTTATAATGCATTTTAGGTTCATCCTGAAATTTCACCCGAAAGCCGAATATCCCTAACTTTTTGTGAGTAGTGTATGTACACACACGTATGTATATATGTATACATATATACATATACACACACATAAATATATATCTATATATGTGTAGACAGATAGATAGATAGATAGATCAAAATCTTCAGACCAGTTGAGAAATTGCAAGAATTTACATTTTGCACTGTTGGATCTTAAGAAGGTTCTAAGTAGAGCTTGAAAGGTGGGTTCTGAGCTGGCATCACTCTTTTGGGTGACTCCTTTCAGCCACAACATAAGGCTGTACTGGGTGACCATATCTTTGAATTGTGCCGTTGTGTACATGGGCTTCATAATCAAAGAAAAAAAAATCAAAATGTAATCTGAATAAGTAACTCACATATAAAACAGTTCAAGTTTCCCAGCACTGCTAATCATTTTTCAGTCACCTGGCATACCACCAGGGAGCATCCACATACTACGGCTATTACAGTACTACATATTACATACTACTAGTGCACCTCTGATTTCACCTCATGTAGGTTTTATTTTGTTAGAAACATTAGCAGTAGTGCTGTTTGACTATATTTTGGTTTTGGCTACACATACAGAAGACGGACATTTTTTCTTATTTGAGTTTTCTTATTCAGGGCCAGATAGCTGAATCTCCCTTGTTTCTTTGTAGTCTGTCTCCTGTGTTTTTTGTGACAATCTAAGCTTCTTGTAACTTATTTAATCAGCTAAAATCTAGTTTTATGCTTCTTTTTCCCCTTTTCCCTTAGCAAACTGGGTCAGGCAAATAACAACAACACTTCATACCAAATAAATTAGAGCCCAGAATGTAATTTAAATGACTGAGATAAGTGAAATAATGTTTTTTGGCCAGTTTTTATAGATTCGGAAGGATATTGCATTTTGTTATCTTTTTATCTTTTAAAATAAAAGAAAAATTGTTTGTCCCAGTAGCTCACTGGTTAAGAGCACACACCATGTGTTAAGAGTCCTGATCACAGTCAGTTCAAATCTGACATCAGGCCATTTGCTGCATGACAGCCCCTCTCTCTCTTCCTGTCTCTCTTCACTACGACTTTCAATTAGTGCAGAAATACTAAAAAATAATCTTTAAAAAAGAAAACTGTCTTACATTCAGTTTGGGTCCAGGACAGCAAAATCACAACCAGATTCAACATCTCTGCTTCTCTTCTCATCCTGTCAGTATCCACAGACAATCTTTGACAGATGTTAATTGGTTACATTCACTGACCAGCTTTCTTGATGGATTTAAATATAGCCCACTGTATATCTGGTTTTAAAAGTTATACTCTTGTATAGATGCAGACAGGCTGGTTGACTGACTGCTGACAAAGTCCCAGACAGGATGTAGCCTGCACTTCTGTGTAAGCAGATGAAGCCAGTGATAACTGTAAAAGACATTTCTGAGAATACAACAGTTTGTTCCGGTGGCCACAGCTATAAATAAATAAAGCAATTTAGTCCCTTTTTTGCCAATAAAACTATCAAGAACCAAGCTTGTTGGCTGCAGTTAGCTTTGTTGGTTAAAGCTCGCCTTGTTGGCTACAGGTAGTCTTGTTTGTGTTAGCTTATGAAGCTAATTAGCTTATTAAGCTAATGGTAACAACCTTCCTGTGTCCAATTTGCTAACCACAAAGCAATGCTATTTTTAAGTTTACATTATCACTGTTTTGGTGAGGGTTGCATCAGAAAATGTCTTTGTTAAGACCAATAAAGCACCAGAGGTGGGGTAACAGGGAAATGATTTCTGCTGTATACTTGAAGGCGCGATGTAAGGGAAGTTCAACTCCACCGTAAGTTTCCACCACTTCCCAAAGGATGAAACCACAAGAAAAATATGAATACGTAATGTGAGATGTGAGAATTTGGAAATTACGAAGACTATAACAGTATTTTCAGTAGTAATTTCGTCTTCATGGATGTCAAATCAAAGTGGGCGACGATGCTTGAAAGAGGGGGCTGTGCTTGTGTTTTTTGCCTGGAATGACTAAATAGCAACCAGAGGATGAATAACATGTAGAGGGAAAGATGGATGTTGAATTGCTGTTTCAGTGCCACGATTACGATGCAAAACCAGAACCATGAGCTTTGGATACAGCATGTGAGAAAATAGAGGCCCAGCAGTTGGTGATACAAGAGCTGCAAAAGAGGCTTGAAGAGGTTACACTGAAGCAGTCGTTTGGCTTAGAGAGGTTTTCAGGTTTTTATTTATCCTGGGTGACCAGGGGAGCAACTCTTTTATCTGGGCACCCAGTGAACACAGGAACATATTACAGTAAATGAATAAAAGCAAGATAAGATTGACATTAACACATACTAATATAAAGTAAAAAGTCAATCATAAAAATTCAAGTTAGACTAGACCTGAAAGCAGGTATGAGTGGGGTCCACGCCTCCTGCACAAGTCAGACCCGGTGCCCCACAGATCCAATGCGAGTCGGACCCCCAGGCCCACGCTTCCCAAGTGAGTCTCAGGTCCAGAGCAGCGACAGACAAAGTGTGATACAGCTGTGATTCCACCACATGTCAAAATTGGTCACTCTAGGGACACTAGGGTCACTATAGGGACATATAGGCCAGAATTTAGCCACTTTGACATGATTTTTAGCCCACTTGCCAAATACCTAGCATGGTACTTATATGGCATTCTTGGCACCAATGGATTCTGTTGATTGTCTTTTTTCATATGATATCTGTCCTTTTCCTATGGCCTCAAAAATGAGTCCGCTAGATCCTCTGAAAGACAGTGGCAAATATGGTCACCAACAGCCAAATGAAGGATAAGGGTTATTCTCATTGACAAATGTAAAAAAAAAAAAAAAAAAAAAAATTTATGGAAAAGGCATTATGGAGTGGAGCATGATATGGGAAACAATTGCCCCAATTTTCGTATAAATCAGACCAAATATTCCTGAGATATAAATAAACTAGCATAACAGCACCCCCTAGCGACTGATTTGCACCAAATGTTGCACAGACCCTCAGTGTAATTTGGTTCACTTTGCTCCAATATATGGTGTTGATTGGACAAACTGTTTTAGAGATATACTGCACCTCCTGTTTTGTAGGTATTCCTGTTTTGTAGGAAGTTAAAAATATGGCATTTTTCGTCGGATTGAAATTCTTTTGATAGGTTTTTGGTTTAAGGGTCCGTAGATTGTGTGTGCCAAGTTTCGTGGTGATCTGACTTATAGCCTAGGAGGAGTTTGAAATTCTTGGTCAAGCAAATTTCGCGATTTTTCTGAAAGAATTTATAGGCGGAAATGGGCGTGGCCTATATCACATGATTCGTCTTGAGCCACCAAACGCATGGATATGAGGCATTTGAATGTGCGACTTACAATTTGGGAGTTATAGGGCCAAACGTGTTGACCCTTGGAATAGCGCCCCCCCCATTGGTCAATACTATTGGAAATGTTTAATTTTATGCACCTGAGGTACGTGCCACCAACTGGACCAGCCCCTTAAGTTTCCTTCACGTAACTGTTATGGCTTAGGCTGCAGTGCCAGTTTTAAGCGTGGAAGAATAAAAATAAACTAGCCCACACAAGTCTGACCCCAGGCCCAGGCGTCCCAAGTGAGTCTCAGGTCAAAAATAATTTCGGTCAGGGTTGCCAACGGGCTTCAAAATGCAAAAAAAGAGAAAACTTCTGTAAAAGTGCCATCTAGTGGTCGATTTGTGCCAAACTTGGTGAGCAATTCTGAGAAAAATGCAAATTTTAGTTTTGGTGCCCCCTAGTGGCCAATTGGCTCCAAATTTTGTGTTAATTGGACTTACAGTTCCAGAAATCAAAATGTGGGTCACGCGAATTTTGCAAAAAAAAAAAAAAAAAATGTATGGGCGTGGCCTATATCACAAGATTCATCTTGAGCCACCAAACACGAGGATACAAGGCATTTGAATGTGTGCCTTATGGTTTGGGAGTTATAGGCCTAACCGCATCAACCTTGATTATAGCGCCACCTGTTGGTGGATGTGATTTTTTGTGCCTGAGGTACGTGCCTGTACCAGCCCCTAAAGTTTCCTTTAAATAACTATTATGGTACAGGCTGCAGTACCAGTTTTACCAATGGAATGAGAAGAAGAAGAAGAAGAAGAAGACAAATCCGAGCAAAAACAATAGGGTTCACAGCACCGCTGGTACTGGGAGCCACGCTGCGCTTGCAAGTGTGTGTCCCAGCCCATTTGGGCTTAGACCCCTAATAATAAAAATCCTAGCTAACACAATAGGGTTCCCAGCACTGCTGGTACTGGGAGCCACGCTGCACTTGCAAAGCGTGAGCTTGGACCCATAACAATAATAATAATAATAAAAATCCAAGCAAAAACAATATGTCCCTGGCACCGCTGGTATTAGGAGCCATGCTGTGCTTGCTCCACGCTCCCTAAAAAAAAAAAAAAAAAAAAAAAAAAAGACCTGCAAGCAGGTATGAGTGGGGTCCAGGTCCCCCCGTGCAAGTTGGACCCGACACCCCGCGGAGCCCATGCAAGTTGGGCCCCCAGGCCTGTGCATTTCAACCAAGTCTCAGGTTTCAGGTCAGGTGCTGGGTCCAAGCCCGACTGGGCTGAGTGCCACGCTTTGCAAGCCCAGTCGGGCTTGGACCTCTAATAATAAAAATCAGAGAAAATAACAATAGGGTTCCCAGCACTGCTGCTATTGGGAGCCACGCTGCACTTGCAAAGCATGGCCCCCAGCCATGTCTGGCTTGGACCCGTAATAATAATAAAAATCCAAGTGATTGCAATAGGGTTCCCAGCACTGCTGGTACTGCAAGCACAGCATGTCTCCCAGCCCAGTCGGTTCTGGACCACTAACAATAATAAAAATCCAACTGAAAAACAATAGGGTTCCCAGTACTAACAATGCTATGCCGCACTTACAAAGTGTGGCTCCCAGCCCAGTTGGGCTTGGACCCCTAAAAATCCAAGTGATTCTGCTGGTACTGGGCGCCACGCTTTGCAAGCGCAGCATGGCTCTGAGGCCAGCTGGGCTTGGACCTCTAAAAACATGCAAAGGACATTTCAATACATTTAGGAAACAGGATATCATCATTTAAACACCTTAAAATATGATTTGGATCCTGAAAGGATAGGGTTTGAGCATCGATTAAGATTTTTTTAAACTTTAATGTTATAAATTGTGAAATTTCCCCACCGTGGGACTAATAACCTGAAACATTCCACTGATGTACTTTTAATGGGTCCCTTAGTGTTGAAATAAGAGTTATTCATTCTTTGTTCGTTTTACTTTTATTTGATACATTTAAAATTATTCTTGATTCAGTCTCAAATGTGTTTTAGAGAGGAGGGGCTTAGCCGCATTGACTGAATGGATTAAAACCAAAGAGCAGCTTAAGGAGGAGTGACACTAGATTAGATTATAGTATAAGGTTGCTTGCTTTTCTGGGACTCTTCTGCATGAGTAAGTTTGAAAACTCTGTAATGTGAGCTTAGGTTGAGTTATTAGTTTGTGTAACTGTATTGGTTAAAGATTCAAGTCATGAAAATACACAAACAGTTCCAGTTGTTTCTCATGAAACGTGTTTAATCCCCTGCATGTCTCGTGTGTACAATCTTGAAATTCAGCAGGAAAAGAAAATACAGAGATACAACAAGAAAAGTAATAGTAAAGCTAAGTGAAAGACAGCTGAGAATTTGTTGCTGCTTTACACAGAGTGCTTTGACAAAGCAGTTTAATGACTTTGGGACAGATCTGCGTTCACTTGGAATTTAATCAACTCAAAATGTAACTTGAATCTTTTGCCTAAAATCACTGGACATGAACAAATTTGCATAGAATGAAAGCCACAGGTTTTTTCAGTGTTTATAAAAATGCACCAAAAAGAAACAAATAAAATACTTCCTGAGCTGAAACTGAAATAGAAATTGAACAGAATCAAATTTAACAGGTTTCTGTGTGGATGTCTTCCAGAGCCTTTAACTCTTAACCAAGCTGTGGGAGACTTTAATCAAGCTGTGTTGGGGCTACCTGAGTACCACAGGGCACAACCTTCCTACTGCTGACACCACAGGACACAACAGGTACGTAAGTACTTACAGCCAATCAACCAATGTCTGTCTATGTTTGCACCTTGCATTAACCCTCAAAAACCAAAACAGCTGTGCCTGGCTAAAAATAGCCATCGTTATACAATGTTTAATAACTTTTGAACTGCTAAGCTTTTCAGTGGAATCACATTTGTCTCATTTCGAAGGGTCTGTAGTACTACATCATATTCTGCAGCATTGATTCACCAAGGAAGTGTGGTTTCTTCTTCTGAGCCAATGGGAAAAAGTGTTAGATGCTTTGTTCCACCCTCCGTGCCCTGATTGGTTCAAAATTTAAAGCTCCCAGGCCTCCCTTTGTCTTTAACATCATCTTCTTCACCAGTCAACATATGTTTTTGTCATTTGAACCACGAATCAACATATGTTGTGGAAATTTGAAAAAACAGAGGAAAATCATGGAGAAGGATTGTATTTGCTTGCATGAAAACCAACATCAAAATAACATTCACAGCAGAGCACATCACAAAGCAAATGATAGATGGCAAAACCAAAGCAGACAACCAAGGAATTTGTACTTTGTGTTTTCTAATAAATGGTCATTTGCAGTAATTTCAAGATCAATGTACTATTAATTTTCACATATTTTGTGAGTATTATTACAGAGCCCCCCTGGGGTCAAGTCTGCGCTCTTCCTTAAGGAATCTGTGCACATGCCTAATAATCTGTGCTCTTGGATTACAAATCCATACCCACACTTTGCTTGAAATGGCCATGGATTACAAATCCGTGGGCATGGATTTTATTACTTCAGTGAGAAGGTCAGGCTCTGCGCTGTATTGGATAAATTAATTGAACACAAAGCTGAACTTGAGTATGCAACAGTTCTGGATCTGATGTGTGTTGGAAATGACAGAGTAGGTAAAAAGTGGCTTTAGTGAAACAAATGCCAGGTAGACAGCCTGTATTTTTACTCACTATAGGCCCGTTTCAACCAAAATGTTCCTGGTAGTATTTGGGGGGCAGGGGCTACTACAGGAACATCCTCTTGTTCGGCCCTCTCAACTGCCGTGTCTCCACTGAGAGGGCAGAGTAGGAGGAAGGTTCCTGTAAAGTTACCGGGCGGTTGCGTGACCATGACCGGGGCATCAAAATGCGTGTTGTTAAAAAAGCTTGTTGTTAGCGTTAGCTAATGTCCACTAAAGCTAGCGTTAGCGCCCCTAAAAATGCCGGCTAAAAAGTGTGTTGTTAGCGTTAGCTAACGTCCGGTAAAGCTAACGTTAGTGGCCCTAAAATGCCAGCTAAAAAGTGTGTTGTTAGCGTTAAGCTAGCATGTTAGCGTTAGCTTGGTAGTGTTGGCTGTGTTGCTAGGGACGCCTGCTTTCTGTTGACATCACATCGCGCCGTGAGTAAACCCAGGAGTTTTTCGGGGCTGCTCAGAGTCCCTACCCCGAGGCAGGGCTGTTTTTTAGCCCCTGTAAAGGTTCCGGAACTCTCTCCTAAAGGGTAGTTCCGGCGGTGGAGACACGCGACAACGGCCACGGCCCCGTAAAATTACCCCGAAGTTCCTGCGGTGGAAACGGGCCTAATCAGCAGCTTTATAGCCTACCTGCAGTCTGCATTTGGACATCAGCTGACAGCTCAACTTTGCTCAGCAGAATCAGGCAGGATATTTTTTCCTGTTGGGAAAACTGACTTGGATCATTGTCATGACTAAAGCATGGGGTTTTGGACAGGACCAGGGCTTATAGTCAGTTCAGTAAGCAATCCCTGCAACCTGGAACACGTTTGTTTACACTTAAAATGCAATGTGGACAAAAGTGTCCCAGGCCACTTCTGGCCTGAGTGATCAGATGTCAAGATGCATTGAGGACGCACTGGGTGCATTTACACCTGTACTTAGAGGTGTCAGCTTGTAATTGGGTCACCCAAGATGAATGTTAATGCAAGGTGGAAACAGGACCTAAGGCTCTGAGTCAAACATCATAATGCCTCCAAGAAAATTACCAAAGAACATATTTTCCAATATGATTACTATTATTGAGGTAATCGCAAATTATCCAGTTGATCCCTTTAATGTAAAGTCCCTTTTTTTAACCAATGATTAAAAGCCGTTTCTTTTGATTAAAAAAACATATTTACACTCATATTACATTTGGTGTTTGAATACAATGAAAAAAAAAAACAGTGTAAAAGTACACCACTTAAAAACATAATCTTATATATGACTTTGTCTCATGACAGTTGCTTAAATAAATTTTATCACTGCAACAAATCCTGAGTAGACCTGAATTAACAGAAGGATTTATACTGACAGATTTCATTTTTCAGTTGATGCACACAGAATTTCCTTTTAACATAACATACATAAGCGGTTGTTCCATTAATGAGAAAACCAAGTCATGCTTTGGGTTTTGGCAGCAAGTTCCAGCCAGATATCAGGGCTGATATTCAAAATTCTTCAATAATATGTATCATAATTTTGATTTACATGATGACCAATATGAAAACCACTCAGACTCCACGACTCAGTCTGAAAGCAACCCAGTTGCCAGAAAAAATGTTGGCATTTTACGTTTCTGCAAGCCAAGGATATGTTACAATGTTTAGTTCAAGTTTTGTAGCATAGTATAAAGCCACAACAAATGCTCTGCTAGGAGGCTGGTGGGATGGAGTGGTTCCTCCACAGACTGGGGTTCAAGCACGTGTTTATTTTTTGCTTGCTAATATTAACCATGACTTTTTCCTAACCTTAACCAAGCAGTTTTGGTGGCTAACCAAGCAAATAAAAGTGGCTGAAGTAGCTAATGTAGTAATGTTAGGTAATGTTTGTGGATGCATGAATGTCAACAATCACATGATGCAGGCTTCACCACAGTTGCTATAAGTTTAAATGTTGATTTGCAACATATGTTTGATTTGGTTTTGTTCAACACAGTTGTTGGTTTGCGGAAACATAAAATGGTAACATTCTGGCTACTGTGTTGCTGAAAGACAGCGTAACAAAGCAATTAGTTAGGGAAACATTTCTTATAATAAGGTTACAATTTTCATTTTCCTCTTTCACTAGATTTGTATTTAATTTAGTTTTAAAGAAGGACAAAAACACAATGTAGTGTGCTGCACTTACTTATCCCCACCCCCCTTTTTCACATCTTAATGGTATTTTTTGTTATATTCTTTTCTTCTTCCTTTTTTCTTTTTTTTTAAACTAATACCCAATTTCCATTAAGGGATCAATAAAGTATTTCTGCTTCTGATTCTGATATAATAAAGTTAATTAAACATTTGTTAATTCAAAGCAATGTGTGTCTTTTTAAAACTTTAATTTTGACAGTGCAAGCTTTAAATTTAATATAAATGAATATTGTCCTTAAATATCAGTAATTAGTCTCTGGAGTAATAAGAATTATGATAGGTATTAAGTGATAATCAGTATCGGCATCAGCCCTGGAAAATCAGTACAGACGGACCAACCTGTGCAATGCCTGGATTGACAACAAGAAAGCCTACATCTCGATGCCACATACACGGACACTGGAATGTCTGGAACTATACAAGATCAACAGGAACCTAAGGGCCTTGATTCGGAACTCGATGGGAATGTGGAAGACAACCCTAGAGGCCAACTCAAAGCAGACTGCCCAAGTCAACATCAGGTGCGGCATATACCAAGGAGATGCGCTGTCACCACTGTTGTTCTGCATAGGCCTGAACCCCCTCAGTCAGATCATCATAAACAGTGGGACAACAATCAGCCACCTGCTCTTCATGGATGACATCAAGCTGTATGCCAGGAATGAGCGAGAAATCAACTCACTGATCCACACCACCAGGATCTACAGCAATGACATAGGGGTGTCATTCGGATTGGATAAGTGCGGCCGGATGGTATCAAAGAGAGGCAAGATGATCTAAACTGAAGGGGTCGACTTACCAGAGGGCAACATAGGAGATATCCAGGGCAGCTACAAGCACCTCCCACAGGCTAATGGAAACCATGAGGAGGCCGCAAGGAAATCAACCACAGCTAAATACCTCCAGAGAGTAAGGCAAGTCCTGAAAAGCCAGCTGAATGGTAAGAACAAGATCTGAGCCATCAACATATATGCACTGCCAATCATCAGATACCCCACCGGGATCATAAGCTGGCCAAAGGAGGACATAGAAGCCACAGATAGCCATGGTCCAGGATGAAACATCGAAAATCAGGAGTACATCTAGAAAATGGCCCCAAAGGATGAGCTGCTAAGTGAATGCCTCAGGCAGCAGAACCCTGATGAGAGTGCAGAGGAAGAGGAGCAGACAACTTGGAGGGACAAGCCCCTACATGGCATGTACCACCGTCAAGTTGAAGAAGTGGTGAATATCAAGAAGACCTACCACTGGCTGGAAAACGCTGGACTGACAGACAGCACAGAGGCACTAATCATGGCAGCACAAGAACAGGCCTTATGCACAAGAGCCATAGAGGCCAGGGTCTACCAGAGTAGATCAGACCAAAGGTGTAGGCTGTGCAAAGAATAGTAGCAGGTTGTAAGATGCTAGCTGGATCAGCGTACATGGAGAGGCACAACCAGGTGGCTGGGATAGTATAAAGGAACATCTGTACCCAGTATGGAATAGAGGTACCCAAATCCCAATGGGCCATTCCACAGAAGGTGGTAGAGAACAACAGGGCCAAAATCCTGTGGGACTTAAGCTTCCAGACTGACAAACAGCTCTGGCTAATCAACTGGACATAGTGGTGGTGGACAAAGAGCAGAAGAGGGTGGCGGTGATAGATGTGGCAATACCAGCCGACATAAACATCAGAAAGAAGACACACGATAAGGTTGAGAAGTACGAAGGGCTGAAAAAGCAGCTAGAACGGATGTGGAAGGTGAAGGCTAGCGTGGTGCCCGTGGTAATTGGAGCACTTGGGGCAGTGACCCCAAAACTGGGGGAGTGGCTCCAGCATATTCCAGGAACAACATCTGAAGCCTCAGTCCAGAAGAGCACAGTCCTTTGAACAACTAAGTTACTGCACAGAACCGTCAAACTCCCAGGCCTCTGGTAGAGGACCCGAGCTTGAGGATAACACAGATACCACCCCATGAGGGTGAGAGGGACGTATACAGTGGTGGAAAAAAGTTTTCGGACACCCTTAAAATTTTACACAATCTCACAATCTCAAATATTATCATGAAATATTTGTGGAGAAATCTTTTTTGTGTTTCAAAAGGTGTGGCTGCATTAGACAGATACAAACAAATACAAATTATATTTTTTTGTTTATTGTTTACAAGAAAACTAACAAAACTAAATTCTTGACAGTTTAATCTTTATCTTCAGGCGTGTTTCCTGCGTTAGGTTCCTTGTTTTAGCCACTTTTGCATCTGAAGAACTTTGAAATGCGCTGGCTTTATATTGACACGAAGCTTGGCAACAAAAATTGTGTCTTTTAATAAAAAGAACGACCTTCATCACTGTTACCAAAATGACCCGATACTCAAAATTTCTTATGTATTTTTATGGAACCAATCAATTTTTAGTTTTTAATGGCTTTTTTAGGATTTGTTTAGTATTTTGGCTGTGACTGTACTAAAAGAAATTGCACTTGAAGACCTTAGAGTGATTTCTTAATGCAATATTTCAAAAATGCATGGGGTGTCCGAAAACTTTTTTCCACTACTGTATATATATATATATATATATATATATATGTGTGTGTGTGTGTGTGTGTGTGTGTGTGTGTGTATAAATATACACATATATACATATACACACACACACACACACACACACACACATATATACATATATATATACGTAGCAGCCAGTTGAGTGTATCATTTTGCAGCCACACTATTACTGCAGTAACTATTAGTCTATGTAACTATGTATGATAAGTGCAATCTCATATGTTTATTAATCCTCAACATGTACTAAAGTTGGATTTTCCCCATTGCAGGCTCTTAAATCACTTAAACAGCAGAGTGGTAAATGGATAAACAACTGGGAATTTTCCAGCTTGTAACTTGGACTGCATGCAGCCAGATGCTGCTGCCAGAACTGACATTGAGATCAGGGTGGGCTGATCATTTTGGGTTACCTGAGGTACCTGCCATGTACCTTTTATGTTGTCTGAAGTGACTCTCTACACACCATTGTGGTCATTAACCTTGCCATTAACCCTGTTAATGGCTTCAATGCAAAGCTTCACCTGGTATGACAACACAGATCTATCAGGCCAATAAATTCTCCAAAACATTTAACTAAAAGTACCAAAAGCATTTTGATGCTAAGAGAAGAATGTGGTCCATGTCAAAATTATAATATTTCTTCTAATAATAATAACAACAAATAATAATTTTCTACCTTTAAGATAAAGTGCCTTCCCTGTTGATTTGAGTCTCATGTTCTTATGACTCTTTATTCTGTCCTGTTGAATGGTGCACCAGGAAGTCTGTCAGTTTGTTGGTTGGGCGGGGGGCTAATTCACCCTGGACGCATCATCAGAGCTGAACTCTGAATCCTCCTGATAACCTCCAAATCCACCTAAACACACACATGCACATGCATATGCACATGCACAAACACACACACACACACACACACACACACACACACACACACACACACACACACACACACACACACACACACACACACACAGAGGAAACATGCAGACAAATAAAGCAGTCAGTTAGTGATAAATGGGAAATGTTACACAAACTTACTGCTGTAGTTCTACAACTCACGTCCTCTGATCTTGATTGGCCAGATGAGGATGCTGCAGAGGGCCATCGCTGCGGCAATGGCCACACCTCCTGTCACTATGACTATGATGTAATGGTAGAACCACACACAGGCTGGACAGCATGCTGTAGCACTAAAGGGAGACAGAAGGATAGAGTAATGATGGTTCCCATCTACATGCCTTTTAGTTTGTTTTTGTGAGTTGCTTAGTCTAAATGTCTATATTAACTGACTCTGTTGTATAATATTTTGTGTGTGTGTGTGTCTGTGTGTGTGTGTGTGTGTGTGTGTGTGTGTGTACTGACTGGCAAGGGTTTAAGGCTTGGATGATCATCACAGCTGCTCCATTAGCAACTTTATCAGTAAAACTCATTGCTCCATAGACAAATGCTCCACTGTGCTACAGAAAGAGAAGGACAGAGAGAGAGAGTATAATGTGAACCAATGAAACAATTACAGACCACCATGAGACCAAGAGGACAATCAGACCGTCATTACTAAGTTGTGGAGACTGAAAAAAGAAATGGCCAGCTCTGTCCAAAAACAGCTAATACAAACTAGAGGACATAAAGTTTCTGAAGAAACTTTGATGTGCTTGCCTTGCGAGCGCCTAGACATGTGTAAAGCGCCAGCCCTATGCTGTTTGTGGGTTGTGTAGTGTTGTTGCTCTTGCCCAGGCGGGGAGTTGAACCCTGGTCTCCTGCGTGGCAGGCAGAGACACTATCCATTGTGCTACTGGGGCTTGTGTGGGCGGAGCCAGAAATGAGGCTCTATGAAGCACACAGCATGAGTGATAGTGCTGCTTCTGTGAAAAATCACCTAAAAGTAGTGGTCAAACAAATGCTTCTTTGTCAATGATAGTAAGTCCGAGCAGAAAATAAAATGTACCATGAGAAAGGCAAGGCTTTGGGCTTTCAAACTGTGTCAAAATTATTTTCCAACTCCCATAAATGCCCACCTTAGAGCGAGTTGGAAAAGTGTGTCTTTCTGCTTCTCTCCCGAGACTTTGCATTTCAGATATAATGGGAGTCTATGGGGGGAGAGAGCTGGCACTCCTGCCTCGTTAAGTGTCACAGTGTAAAAAGTTGAAGCTACTTTGCTTTTGTATTTACATTTTTCAAAGCACAACTAGTTTTCCTACAATTTGATCCCAAATTTATGCATGTGCAGTGAAAATTGTGGCCAGGAGAGCAAGTTTAAGACAAAAGTTTTAGGCGAATTTTAAGGGCTGCTCCACTCTAGCCCTCAGGAATGCCACTCTAGCTCACGCAATACACACTCATTCAAAAGTCAGAGGCGGCTCAAAAATAACTCCAAACTTAAACTGTGTTTTATGGCAAACTAAAGCAGACATGATAAATTGAAGATGACACACATAAAGTTGAACATCTGCTGAGTCATTTAAGCTTTGAATGGAGTCTGTGAGCCAAAGAATGAGGGAGCTGTGAGGCTTTGAAAATGCATGAGTGTCTGCCGATTTCCCATTCTTTTTCTATGAGGGCAAAATCGTGATTTAAATTGTGAATTATGAAAAATCCCAAAGTCTGATCAGTTTGAAAATTGACACACCTCTTCATCTCCACAAGATGCACATTTTTCGTATTTGGTGCGTGGATGCAGGTCAAAAGCTCTGGGCCCTGGAGCCTTCTGAAGTTTTGGCCATTCATTTCGGATGGCTGGAATTTTCAGGAAAATTGGAATTTTGAGAATTCTGTGAGTCAGATTCCTTATAAAAGTAATAGCACACCTCTCCCAATGGGGCCACACATTTTCCCAATTCATTGTGTGGGCCTAAAACCAAAGCTGTAGGAGGAGTAGCGCGCCGAAAAAAAGGTGGAATAATAAAAATAATAAAAAGATTAAATATGCAAGACTTTAAGATGTGTTGCCTTTTCAAGGCAAGCACATAAAAAGAACTAGAGGATAGAAAGTTTCTGAAGAAACTTTAATGTGCTTGCCTTGCGCATGTCGGGTTACACGCAACATCACCAGAGCCTGTCTACTGTATTAGAGTTTCTCTGATATCACGTGCCTCAGCTTCAAAACAAACTGCTGCGTGCTGCTCTCTCTCTCTCTCTCTCTCTCTCTCTCTCTCTCTCTCTCTCTCTCTCTCTCTCTCTCCTCGCCGCTCTACACACATCCGTGATACTCAAAGACACGCGGTGGTTATGTCATGCACAAGCACATGCACGGTCGGGCACGCGAACGTGGATACGACGTAAATCATGCAGTCCTCCTCCCTCCGCAAAATCGTTTAATGCGAACGGCGGCATTGCGCAATCAATAATCAACCGATAATAATAATCAACCAGATCTGACGGGTGCGCCGCGCACACAGACTGTCATATAGTGTAGCACACTTGCAAAGGACGACGCTTACAAGGGCGTTGTGGTCGAGACGAGTTTACTCTCCATCTGTCAATCATACATAACAAGACACACACATTGCAGCCTGGTTCATAACCGCACGTGCAGCTCTTCTGATGATTACAGCCGAATGTAAAGAGCACGAACACAACAGGGAATCCAAATAAAAACAAAGGCGACCGTCATGTGCACTGTGCTACGACATCAAGTAAAGGGGGCAGACTATATTAGTTACATTTTGCACTCCATAATAATAAACATCACCCACCGTCTGTTGACGTTAGCTCCGGGTCGCGGGAGCAAGCTAAGGGTAATTAGCGCTTAGCGAGCGAGCTAGCCATAACAGTTAGCTTACTCACGTCATCAAATAAATAATATATGTCCTTCGTGAGTCTCTTTGATATGTCTCGCTACCCCACTCACATACACTATTTCACACACACACATTTCCATTAAACTAAACAGTCTGCTTACCTGTCAATCATACATCACAGAAGACGCACACATTTCAGCCTGGTTGATAAGTGCATGCGGAACTCTTCTGACGATTACAGCCGAATGTAGCCGAGCACGGCGTCTGGACGGACTGTAATTCTTGTCTTAGCGTGCCCTCTTGTGATAAGAACTGGTATCACCACAATAGACAGTTCTCCCTTTACCACAACTGAAGGTAAGCCCCACAATAACAGGTATTTCTTATTATGAATCAAAAATAAAAATAAAAATAAAAAGTAAATGGGGGCTCCGGCTGTCAGTTGGACACAGACGGAGGAAGTTACCTCTGAAACTGTCAAGGTAAATAAACACCCCTTAAATGAAACAAAACGTCTGTTAGTTAAAAGGAAGACATGATGAATGTATGTGTGTATTTCAATGTGACGTGCATAACGGGGGCAGTCGCGCTGGAGCGCGTTTGGGCTTGATAATGTGAGTGCAGGCCAACAGGGGACTGGGGAGGGGGGAGAGAGGGCGGGACACAGCCACAAAGTTAGTTTTCAAATTGATAACCCATCATAACCCTTGCTTTCAATATTAAAAAATGCCCCAAAAAATCCCAAAAGAATTATATAGATAAATAAAAGGTTGTTATGCTACCTGACTATTACTGAAGGATATTAGAACACATCTCAAAAATGTTCATATTTTTTTTATTATTATTTTAATATTATTAACTATAATAACATCTATTTTGTATATATTTACAGGGCTGCCAGTAGAGGGAGCTCACGCTCTTTGGATGTAAATGTAAATACAGTCACTGCCAAGTCCAGTATTTTGGGTATTGATGTGGGCAAACAGAGTTAAGACTGGAGATCAGTAGAGTGGGTGAAGACTGGAGATAAGTATCACATTCCAGCATATTTATTTATTTATTCATTTATTTATTCATTTAACTACCGTAAATCAGTCACAGTCACACAAATAGGCTCCATATTATTTCTTACCTTGATGCAGAATTAGTGTTGAAAGTTGAAAGTTCATAAGCAGCCAAATGTTGCCAAAAGCAGCCCAATTTTGAAGTAGACGCCCAACGTGATTGTTCCCTGCCCAACGGAATTAAAAATAGCCCAATCTGACAATCCTGGCAGGAGGAGAATTGAACTCCGCTCTCCACAATGAGAGGCTGGAGAGGTTACCGCTGCGCTACTGGAGCTCAGGGGGGCGGAGCCCGAAATTACTGTCTATGAAGCAGACAGGAGCAATGACACTGGTACTGGTGACAAGATCGCCGAAAACCACGGGTCAAACTACCGCATCTTTCTCCGCGATAGTAAACCATGGTTTAATTATTTTCCAACTCCCGAAAATGCCCGATTTACGGCGAGTAGAATACGTGTGTGCTTCTGCTTTTCTGCCGCGACTTTGCTTTGCCGATATAATGGGACTGAATGGGGGAGAGAGCTGGGACTCCCGCCTCGTTAAGAGTCGAAATGAAAAAAGTTGAAGCTACTTTGCTTTTGTCTTTACATTTTTCAAAGCACAACTATTTTTCCTACAATTTGATCCCAAATTTATGCATGTGGAGTAAAAATTGTGGCCAGTACAGCAAGTTTAAGACAAAGGTTTCAGGCGAATTTTCATGGCTGCTTCACTCTAAGTGTGACGTCACTCACTCTAGCTCTCTCCATTAGTGTGTATTGCGTCAACTTCGAACCGGAATTGCGTAAAAACGGAATGTCGGATCGGTTTGAAAATTCGCAGGTAGCTCCCTCTCCCAAAGACGCACATTTTTCTAATTTGGTGTGTGGACCTAGGTCCAAAGCTCTGCTCTGTGGAGCCTCGGGAAGTTTTGCCCATTCATTCGAATGGGCCAAATTTGCCACAAAAATGGGAATTTTGGGAATTCCAGATGTTGGATTCCTTATAAAAGTAATAGCACACTTCTCCCAATGGGGCCGCACATTTTCCCAATTCATTGTGTGGGCCTAAAATGAAAGCTGTAGGAGGAGTAGCGCGCCGAAGAAATTTGCAGAAAAATAAAATATAATAATAACTAGAGGATAGAAAGTTTCTGAAGAAACTTTAATGTGCTTGCCTTGCGCATGTCGGGTTACACGCAACATCACCAGAGCCCGTCTACTGTATTAGAGTTTCTCTGATATCACGTGCCTCAGCTTCAAAACAAACTGCTGCGTGCTGCTCTCTCTCTCTCTCTCTCTCTCTCTCTCTCTCTGTCTCTTTCTCTCTCTGTCTCTCCTCGCCGCGCTACACACATCCGTGATACTCAAAGACACGCGGTGGTTATGTCATGCACAAGCACATGCACGGTCGGGCACGCGAACGTGGATACGACGTAAATCATGCAGTCCTCCTCCCTCCGCAAAATCGTTTAATGCGAACGGCGGCATTGCGCAATCAATAATCAACCGATAATAATAATCAACCAGATCTGACAGGTGCGCCGCGCACACAGACTGTCATATAGAGTAGCACACTTGCAAAGGACGACGCTTACAAGGGCGTTGTGGTCGAGACGAGTTTACTCTCCATCTGTCAATCATACATAACAAGACACACACATTGCAGCCTGGTTCATAACCGCACGTGCAGCTCTTCTGATGATTACAGCCGAATGTAAAGAGCACGAACACAACAGGGGATCAACATAAAAACAAAGGCGACCGTCATGTGCACTGTGCTACGACATCAAGTAAAGGGGGCAGACTATATTAGTTACATTTTGCACTCCATAATAATAAACATCACCCACCGTCCGTTGACGTTAGCTCCGGGTCGCGGGAGCAAGCTAAGGGTAATTAGCGCTTAGCGAGCGAGCTAGCCATAACAGTTAGCTTACTCACGTCATCAAATAAATAATATATTTCCTTCGTGAGTCTCTTTGATATGTCTCGCTACCCCACTCACATACACTATTTCACACACACACATTTCCATTAAACTAAACAGTCTGCTTACCTGTCAATCATACATCACAGAAGACGCACACATTGCAGCCTGGTTCATAACTGCATGCACATCTCTTCTGACGATTACAGCCGAATGTAGCCGAGCACGGCGTCTGAACGGACTGTAATTCTTGTCTTAGCGTGCCCTCTTGTGATAAGAACTGGAATCACCACAATAGACAGTTCTCCCTTTCCCACAATGCACACTGAAGGTAAGTTCCACAATAACAGGTATTTCTTATTATGAATCAAAAATAAAAATAAAAATAAAAAATAAATGGGGGCTCCGGCTGTCAGTTGGACACAGACGGAGGAAGTTACCTCTGAAACTGTCAAGGTAAATAAACACCCCTTAAATGAAACAAAACGTCTGTTAGTTAAAAGGAAGACATGATGAATGTATGTGTGTATTTCAATGTGACGTGCATATCGGGGGCAGTCGCGCTGGAGCGCGTTTGGGCTTGATAATGTGAGTGCAGGCCAGCAGGGGACTGGGGCGGGGGGAGAGAGGGCGGGACACAGCCACGAAAATGTAGTTTTCAAATTGATAACCCATCATAACCCTTGCTTTCAATATTAAAAAATGCCCCAAAAAATCCCAAAAGAATTATATAGATAAATAAAAGGTTGTTATGCTACCTGACTATTACTGAAGGATATTAGAACACATCTCAAAAATGTTCATAATTTTTTTATTATTATTTTAATATTATTAACTATAATAACATCTATTTTGTATATATTTACAGGGCTGCCAGTAGAGGGAGCTCACGCTCTTTGGATGTAAATGTAAATACAGTCACTGCCAAGTCCAGTATTTTGGGTATTGATGTGGGCAAACAGAGTTAAGACTGGAGATCAGTAGAGTGGGTGAAGACTGGAGATAAGTATCACATTCCAGCATATTTATTTATTTATTCATTTATTTATTAATTCATTTATTTATTAATTCATTTATTTATTCATTTAACTACCGTAAATCAGTCACAGTCACACAAATAGGCTCCATATTTTTTCTTACCTTGATGCAGAATTAGTGTTGAAAGTTGAAAGTTCATAAGCAGCCAAATGTTGCCAAAAGCAGGCCAATTTTGAAGTAGACGCCCAACGTGATTGTTCCCTGCCCAACGGAATTAAAAATAGCCCAATCTGCCAATCCTGGCAGGAGGAGAATTGAACTCCGTTCTCCAGCATGAGAGGCTGGAGAGGTTACCGCTGCGCTACCGGAGCTCATGGGGGCGGAGCCCGAAATTAGTCTCTATGAGGCAGACAGCAGCAATGACACTGGTACTGGTGACAAGATCGCCGAAAACCACGGGTCAAACTACCGCATCTTTCTCCGCGATAGTAAGTCCGAGCAGAAAATGGATTGCACCACGAGAATCCTAAGGCTTTGAGCTTTTAAACCATGTTTAAATTATTTTCCAACTCCCGAAAATGCCCGATTTACGGCGATTTGGAAACGTGTGTGTTTCTGCTTTCCTCCCGCGACTCTGCTTTGCCGATATAATGGGACTGAATGGGGGAGAGAGCTGGGACTCCCGCCTCGTTAAGAGTCGAAATTAAAAAAGTTGAAGCTACTTTGCTTTTGTCTTTACATTTTTCAAAGCACAACTATTTTTCCTACAATTTGATCCCAAATTTATGCATGTGGAGTGAAAATTGTGGCCAGTACAGCAAGTTTGAGACAAAATTTTCAGGCGATTTTTCAGGGCTGCCTCCCTCTAGCTCTCAGGAATGCATGGAATGACACTGTAGTGCAACTCCATTAGTGTGTATTGCGTGTGTAATTCCGACTTTAAACTGGAATTACGGAAAAACGGAATGTGGGATCGGTCTGAAAATCGAAACTCTGCATCTTCTCCACAAGATGCACGTTTTTCTAATTTGGTGTGTGGACCTAGGTCCAAAGCTCTGGGCGCTGGAGCCTTCGGAAGTTTTTGCCCATTCATTCGAATGGGCCAAATTTGCCATAAAAATTGGAATTTTGGGAATTCCAGATGTTGGATTCCTTAGAAAAGTAATAGCACACTTCTCCCAATGGGGACACACATTTGCCCAATTCATTGTGTGGGCCTAAAATGCAAGCTGTAGGAGGAGAAGCGCGCCAAAAAATTTGCAGAATAATAATAATAATAATAAAAAGAATAAATATGAGCAACAATAAGATGTGTTGCCTTTCCAAGGCAAGCACATAATAATAAAACACAACAATAAGATGTGTTGCCTTTCCAAGGCAAGCACATAACTAGATGATAGAAAGTTTCTGAAGAAACTTTAATGTGCTTGCCTTGCGCATGTTGGGTTACACGCAACATCACCAGAGCCTGTCTACTGTATTAGAGTTTCTCTGATATCACGTGCCTCAGCTTCAAAACAAACTGCTGCGTGCTGCTCTCTCTCTCTCTCTCTCTCTCTCTCTCTCTCTCTCTCTCTCTCTCTCCTCGCCGCTCTACACACATCCGTGATACTCAAAGACACGCGGTGGTTATGTTATGCACAAGCACATGCACGGTCGGGCACGCGAACGTGGATACCACGTAAATCATGCAGTCCTCCTCCGTCCGCAAAATCGTTTAATGCGAACGGCGGCATTGCGCAATCAATAATCAACCAGATCTGACAGGTGCGCCGCGCACACAGACTGACATATAGTGTAGCACACTTGCAAAGGACGACGCTTACAAGGGCGTTGTGGTCGAGACGAGTTTACTCTCCATCTGTCAATCATACATAACAAGACACACACATTGCAGCCTGGTTCATAACCGCACGTGCAGCTCTTCTGATGATTACAGCCGAATGTAAAGAGCACGAACACAACAGGGGATCAACATAAAAACAAAGGCGACCGTCATGTGCACTGTGCTACGACATCAAGTAAAGGGGGCAGACTATATTAGTTACATTTTGCACTCCATAATAATAAACATCACCCACCGTCTGTTGACGTTAGCTCCGGGTCGCGGGAGCAAGCTAAGGGTAATTAGCGCTTAGCGAGCGAGCTAGCCATAACAGTTAGCTTACTCACGTCATCAAATAAATAATATATTTCCTTCGTGAGTCTCTTTGATATGTCTCGCTACCCCACTCACATACACTATTTCACACACACACACATTTCCATTAAACTAAACAGTCTGCTTACCTGTCAATCATACATCACAGAAGACGCACACATTTCAGCCTGGTTGATAACTGCATGCTGAACTCTTCTGACGATTACAGCCGAATGTAGCCGAGCACGGCGTCTGGACGGACTGTAATTCTTGTCTTAGCGTGCCCTCTTGTGATAAGAAGTGGTATCACCACAATAGACAGTTCTCCCTTTATCACAATGCACAAGGTAAGTCCCACAATAACATGTATTTCTTATTATGAATCAAAAATAAAAATAAAAAATAAATGGGGGCTCCGGCTGTCAGTTGGACACAGACGGAGGAAGTTACCTCTGAAACTGTCAAGGTAAATAAACACCCCTTAAATGAAACAAAACGTCTGTTAGTTAAAAGGAAGACATGATGAATGTATGTGTGTATTTCAATGTGACGTGTATACCGGGGGTAGTCGCGCTGGAGCGCGTTTGGGCTTGATAATGTGAGTGCAGGCCAGCAGGGGACTGGGGAGGGGAGAGAGAGGGCGGGACACAGCCACGAAAATGTAGTTTTCAAATTGATTCGTAAATAACTTAAAATATGCAATTAACCTTGCTCTTGTGTTGATTTCATGGTAACACCCCCGGTGTTAGGCTCAGTTTTGACCCGTGTTTTAAATCAGCCATAAAATACCAACAAAAAACAATTATTTTTCATCCAATGTGTTTCTTATCTCTTGGTTACCTTGTTACTTCCAAAAAAAATCCCAAGAGAATTATATAGATAAATAAAAGGTTGTTATGCTATCTGACTATTACTGAGGGATATTAGAACACATCTAAAAAACTGTTCATAATTTTTTTTTATTATTATTTTAATATTATTAACTATAATAACATCTATTTTGTATATATTTACAGGGCTGCCAGTAGAGGGAGCTCACGCTCTTTGGATGTAAATGTAGATACAGTCACAAACAGAGTTAAGACTGGAGATCAGTAGAGTGGGTGAAGACTGGAGATAAGTATCACATTCCAGCATATTTATTTATTTATTCATGTATTTATTTATTTAACTACCGTAAATCAGTCACAGTCACACAAATAGGCTCCATATTTTTTCTTACCTTGATGCAGAATTAGTGTTGAAAGTTGAAAGTTCATAAGCAGCCAAATGTTGCCAAAAGCAGCCCAATTTTGAAGTAGACGCCCAACGTGATTGTTCCCTGCCCAACAGAATTAAAAATAGCCCAACTGACAATCCTGGCAGGAGGAGAATTGAACTCCGTTCTCCAGCACGAGAGGCAAAGAGGTTACCGCTGCGCTACCGGAGCTCAGGGGGGCGGAGCCCGAAATTAGCGTCTATGAATGACACAGTTTGACTGACAGTGAGAGATCGCCGAAAACCACGGGTCAAACTACCGCATTGTTCTCCGCGATAGTAAGTCCGAGCAGAAAATGGATTGCACCACGAGAATCCTAAGGCTTTGAGCTTTTAAACCATGGTTAAATTATTTTCCAACTCCCGAAAATGCCCGAGAAACGGCGAGTAGAATACGTGTGTGTTTCTGCTTTTCTGCCGCGACTTTGCTTTGCCGATATAATGGGACTGAATGGGGGAGAGAGCTGGGACTCCTGCCTCGTTAAGAGTCGAAATGAAAAAAGTTGAAGATACTTTGCTTTTGTCTTTACATTTTTCAAAGCACAACTATTTTTCCTACAATTTGATCCCAAATTCATGCATGTGAAGTAAAAATTGTGGCCAGCAGAGCAAGTTTGAGACAAAATTTTCAGGCGATTTTTCAGGGCTGCTTCACTCTAAGTGTGACGTCACTCACTCTAGCTCTCTCCATTAGTGTGTATTGCGTCAACTTCGAACCGGAATTGCGTAAAAACGGCATGTCGGATCCGTTTGAAAATTCGCAGGTAGCTTCCTCTCTCAAAGACGCAAATTTTTCTAATTTGGTGTGTGGACCTAGGTCCAAAGCTCTGGGCGCTGGAGCCTCCGAAAGTTTTGGCCCATTCATTCGAATGGGCCAAATTTGCCACAAAAATTGGAATTTTGGGAATTCCAGATGTTGGATTCCTTATAAAAGTAATAGCACACTTCTCCCAATGGGGCCACACATTTTCCCAATTCATTGTGTGGGCCTACAATGAAAGCTGTAGGAGGAGTAGCGCGCCGAAGAAATTTGCAGAAAAATAATAATAAAAATAATAATAAAAATAATAATTTAGGATAGTAAGATGTGTTGCCTTTCCAAGGCAAGCACATAACTAGACTTTGTAAAGTTTCTGAAGAAACTTTGATGTGCTTGCCACCCTTGCGACCGCCTGGCCATGTGCTAAACCGCCAGCCCTATGCTGTTTGAAGGTTGTTTGGTGTTGTTCGAGGGCTAGAAGGCAGCTACTGTGGTCCGGGTATTGTCCAGGCAGTTGTGATCATCTTTTGAGTGATCACTAGCATGTCTCTGGGCAGCTGCTATGGTATAGTGGGTGGCTGCTATGGTGCTGATAGGTGGTTGCTATGGTGTTCCTGATGGCTGCTATGCTGTTGCTAGGCAGTTGCCAGGGTGTTCTCAACGGTTGCTAGGCAGTTGCTATGGTGTTCTTGATGGTTGCTAAGGCCTTGCTAGGCGGTTGCTATGGTGTTCCCGGTGGTTGCTAGGGTGTTACTAGGTGGTTGCTATGGTATTCTGGGCGGTTGCTAGGCAGTTGCTATGGTGTTCCTGATGGTTGCTAGGGTGTTGCTAGGCAGTTGCTATGGTGTTCTGGGCGGTTGCTAGGGCGTTGCTAGGCGGTTGCTATGGTGTTCTGGGTGGTTGCTATGGTGTTTCTGTGGTGTTCCGGATGGTTGCTAGGGTGTTGCTAGGCAGTTGCTATGGTGTTTGGGGTGGTTGCTAAGGCGTTGCTAGGTGGTTGCTATGGTAGTTAGGGTGGTTGCTATGGGGTTGCTAGGGTGCTTGGGGTCCTTGCTATGGACTTACATTAGTGTCTGGGGTCAGTGCTGGGATGCATTGGCTGCAGTGCTAGTGGCCCTTGAGACAGAATAGGAGAGATACAAAGCCGCGTGTGTATCTCTGTGTCAGTGAGAGGGGACTTTCTCCCTGGCAGGCTCTCCGAAAGTTCCGCCATTAGTGTGTATTGCGTCCGGATTTCGGCTTCAAACCGGAATTGCGGAAAAACGGAAAGTCGGAGCGGCTTGAAAATTGACATGCCGGTTCCTCTCCACAAACTGCACGATTTTTGTATTTGGTGCGTGGACGCAGGTCAAAAGCTCTGCGTGCTGGAGCATTCCGAAGTTTTGGCCAGTCATTGTCTATGGCCGAAATTTTCGGGAAAATTGGAATTTTGAGAATTCCGTAAGTCGGAATCCTTATAAAAGTAATAGCACACTATTCCCGATCGGGCCGCACATTTGGATATTTCATTGTGTGGGCCTAAAACGAAAGCTGTAGGAGGAGTAGCGCGCCGAAAAACGTGCAGAATAAGAAAATATAATAATAATAAGAATAAATATGCACAATAATACGATGTGTTGCCTTTTCAAGGCAAGCACATAATAATAATAATAAGAATAAATATGCACAACAATAAGATGTGTTGCCTCTCCAAGGCAAGCACATAATAAACAGAAGAAATATGCAAGATAATAAGATGTGTTGCCTTTTCAAGGCAAGCACATAACTAGACTTTATAAAGTTTCTGAAGAAACTTTGATGTGCTTGCCTTGCGAGAGCCTGGACATGCGCTAAATCAGCAGCCCTGTGCTGTTTGTGGGCTGTGTAGTGTTGTGGCTCTTGCCCAGGCGGGGAGTTGAACCCTGGTCTCCTGCATGGCAGGCAGAGACACTATCCACTGTGCCACTGGGGCTTGTGTGGGCGGAGCCAGAAATGAGGCTCTATGAAGCACACAGCATGAGTGACAGTGCTGCTTCTGTGAAAAATCACCTAAACGTAGTGGTCAAACTACTGCTTTGTTCTCAATGACAGTAAGTCCGAGCAGAAAATAAAAGGTATCATGAGAAAGGCAAGGCTTTGGGCTTTCAAACTGTGTCAAAATTATTTTCCAACTCCCAAAAATGCCCACCTTAGAGCGAGTTGGAAAAGTGTGTCCTTCTGCTTCTCTCCTGAGACTTTGCATTCCAGATATAATGGGAGTCTATGGGGGAGAGAGCTGGCACTCCTGCCTCGTTAAGGGTCACAGTTTAAAAAATTGAAGATACTTTGCTTTTGTATTTGCATTTTTCAAAGCACAACTATTTTTCCTACTACTTTCCAAAAAATTATGCATGTGGAGTGAAAATTGTGGCCAGGAGAGCAAGTTTAAGACAAAAGTTTTAGGCGAATTTTCAGGGCTGCTCCACTCTAGCCCTCAGGAATGCCACTCTAGCTCACGCAATACACACTCATTCAAAAGTCAGAGGCGGCTCAAAAATAACTCCAAACTTAAACTGTGTTTTATGGCAAACTAAAGCAGACATGAAAAATTGAAGATGACACACATAAAGTTGAAGGTCTGCTGAGTCATTTAAGCTTTGAATGGAGTCTGTGGGCCAAAGAATGAAGGAGCTGTGAGGCTTTGAAAATGCATGAGTGTCTGCCGATTTCCCATTCTTTTTCTATGAGGGCAAAATCGTGATTTAAATCATGAGTTATGAGAAATCGCAAGGTCTGATCGGTTTGAAAATTGACACACCGATTCTTCTCCACAAGACGCACATTTTTTGTATTTGGTGCGTGGACGCAGGTTCAAAGCTCTGGGCTCTGGAGCCTTCCAAAGTTTTGGCCATTCATTTCGGATGGCCGAAATTTTCAGGAAAATTGGAATTTTGAGAATTCCGTGGGTCGGATTCCTTATAAAAGTAATAGCACACCTCTCCCAATGGGGCCGCACATTTTCCCAATTCATTGTGGGGGCCTAAAACCAAAGCTGTAGGAGGAGTAGCGCGCCGAACTTTTGTCCAGAATAAAAATAATAAAAACTAGACTTTATAAAGTTTCTGAAGAAACTTTGATGTGCTTGCCTTGCGAGCGCCTGGACATGTGCTAAATCAGCAGCCCTATGCTGTTTGTGGGCTGTGTAGTGTTGTGGCTCTTGCCCAGGCGGGGAATTGAACCCTGGTCTCCTGCATGGCAGGCAGAGACACTATCCACTGAGCCACTGGGGCTTGTGTGGGCAGAGCCAGAAATGAGGCTCTATGAAGCACACAGCATGAGTGACAGTGCTGCTTCTGTGAAAAATCACCTAAAAGTAGTGGTCAAACTACTGCTTTTTTATCAATGATAGTAAGTCCGAGCAGAAAATAAAATGTACCATGAGAAAGGCAAGGCTTTGGGCTTTCAAACGGTGTCAAAATTATTTTCCAACTCCCAAAAATGCCCACCTTAGAGCGAGTTGGAAAAGTGTGTCTTTCTGCTTCTCTCCTGAGACTTTGCATTCCAGATATAATGGGAGTCTATGGGGGAGAGAGCTGGCACTCCTGCCTCGTTAAGTGTCACAGTGTAAAAAGTTGAAGCTACTTTGCTTTTGTATTTACATTTTTCAAAGGAGAACTAGTTTTCCTACTACTTTCCAAAAAATTATGCATGTAGAGTGAAAATTGTGGCCAGGAGAGCAAGTAAAAGACAAAAGTTTTAGGCGTTTTTTCAGGGCTGCTCCACTCTAGCCCTCAGGAATGCCACTCTAGCTCACGCAATACACACTCATTCAAAAGTCAGAGGCGGCTCAAAAATAACTCCAAACTTAAACTGTGTTTTATGGCAAACTAAAGCAGACATGAAAAATTGAAGATGACACACATAAAGTTGAAGGTCTGCTGAGTCATTTAAGCTTTGAATGGAGTCTGTGCGCCAAAGAATGAGGGAGCTGTGAGGCTTTGAAAATGCATGAGTGTCTGCCGATTTCCCATTCTTTTTCTATGAGGGCAAAATCGTGATTTAAATCATGAATTATGAGAAATCGCAAAGTCTGATCGGTTTGAAAATTGACACACCGATTCTTCTCCGTAAGACACACATGTTTTGTATTTGGTGCGTGGACACAGGTCCAAAGCTCTGGGCCCTGGAGCCTTCTGAAGTTTTGGCCATTCATTTCGGATGGCCGAAATTTTCAGGAAAATGGGAATTTTGAGAATTCCGTGGGTCGGATTCCTTATAAAAGTAATAGCACACTTCTCCCAATGGGGCCGCACATTTTCCCAATTCATTGTGGGGGCCTAAAACCAAAGCTGTAGGAGGAGTAGCGCGCCGAAAAAAAGGTGGAATAATAAAAATAATAAAAAGATTAAATATGCAAGATTTTAAGATGTGTTGCCTTTTCAAGGCAAGCACATAATAAGAAATATGCAAGATAATAAGATGTGTTGCCTTTTCAAGGCAAGCACATAAAAATAATAAAACACAACAATAAGATGTGTTGCCTTTCCAAGGCAAGCACATAATAATTTAGAATAGTAAGATGTGCTGCCTCTCCAAGGCAAGCACATAATAATTTAGGATAGTACGATGTGTTGCCTCTCCAAGGCAAGCACATAATAATAATTTAGGATAGTAAGATGTGTTGCCTTTCCAAGGCAAGCACATAATAAATATGCAAGATTTTAAGATGTGTTGCCTTTTCAAGGCAAGCACATAAAAAGACCTTCAAGGGCAGGGCTGAGGCCAGAACTGAGGTCAGGACTTAGGCCAGGACTTCTGAAATACTACCCTGCTAGAGGAGTTGAGGGGTTCAGGGGCTATATGCCCTGATGCAATCCTTTATCACCACAAACCTCCTGCAAGGGCTACTTGTGGAGTAAGTGATAACAGACAGCATGACTGCAGCAGGTATGCTGATTGTTTATTCAAAACTGTTACAATGCAGCATAACTTTATTGTAATTAGCCTATTTCCCACTGTGAATATTTTTACTGCTGAAAATGTCAGAGCAGAATTTCTTAACTGATTCTGTATGTAAATGTATTGATATGTCACATTTTGAAAGCATATAGGTAAATAATTTGTGAGCTGAGGTCTTGAACACAGTTACTGTTTCTGTTCTGCCCCTGTGGTGGCATAATTACTTGTTTACATTTTTTGCTTTAGGCCTCTTGAATTTAGGATTTGGTCAAAAATTGCAAATAAAGTGGATTTTCAAAAAAATAGAAAAAACATATCTCTAATTCATAGGATCTATTTGATCAATATTATTGTGAGAATAATATCTGAATGACATTACCAATGCTTAGAAAGCATTCATATGGAAGTAGAAATGGGAGTTATGGCCAATCAAAGTTGACACAAGTAAAAAGGTAATTAATTTCCAAACTGCCAGATTGATGAAATTTGGGATAATAAGAGATGGAGGTATCATGTACTTGTGTGCAAAGTTTCAATATCCTTGCCAGAATTTGCTGCATTCTCTCCATTCACCAGATACTTCTGAACATCTGAAAATTTGAAGATATACTTCAAGAGATATGGACATCTGAAAGTGGCATCTTGTTGAATTTCCAACTCACAAGTGATTTATTAAAAATTTCTATTGGGTAAAAAATTCTGAAAATGTTGGAATTTCAGCTAAAAAAATGTCAGATGTCAGTTTAAGATGCCAAAGATCATTCCTACGAAGTTTCAATAGATTCTGAGATGGTCAAGCAACCACCTTAGCTGAGTTGACACGGAATGACCCTCATCCATTTTACCATATTGATAATATGTGGTCATTTGTGGTTTGAAAGTGCAACCTGTATTCAAACACAGTGTTGACAGATTTTGTAGTAAGTGTTAGTTGTACGTAGGTTGCAGCCCCCTTGCACACAGTGTAAACAGAATAACAGGATCGTACTGTATGTGTGCAAAGTGTAGGTCATATAATGTTACGAGTTGCGATGCCAACATTTGTTCACAACACACCATACAACTAAGCAGTGGAGCTGCTGGCCATTTGGGTGCCCTAAGTGTAACTGCTTTGTGGTTTATCAAATTCAATGGGTACAGAAGGGAGGAGTGGAGGGAAAAAAGTGCAAACACAAACAATAACAAGTAAACCTAAGCTGCAGATATTTAAGAACCATAGTAGGCACCATTTTGCCAAAAACCTGCACAGACGTTAGCTAGATAAAGGATAAATCAGTTGGGCAGACAAGGATATGTCAGATAACAGAAAGCAAATAAGCAGAGTTTTACAGTCAGTGGTGATGGGTGCCTATACAACCACATACAGCCACACAGTCATTAATGTAAAAAGGAACCCCGACTATGATGACTTGTGGGCCTTAATAAACCATGATTGTTCTCTTATACTTGAATATGTTGTTAGAAACAGATAAAATATGGCCATTGCTTTAAAAATCCACATTCTTTAGTACATATTTTTACCTACGGAGGCAGCCATTATTTTACCTGTGCAATGCACCCTGGGGGCAGTGACGTAAAAAGGTTGCACTAGGGAGAAGAGCTATTAGCACTGCATATACTTACCTTCCGGCAGTATCATCACAATGCCACACTGTACACGTTAAACACTGTGAAATTGTTTTTATTCTATGTACAAACTATGGAAAAAGTAAATAATTTATGATCACAGGATTATGTGTGATCACAGGTTAATGTTTTGATTTAGGCTACCTGGTAGCAAAGCTCTCAAATCTCATGCATTGGGTGTGAGACATACACATTTCAACCAGTTCACACGCTCACACGCCACACTTTGTATTTCTCACACAGAAAAATTACCAGGATAATGCCCACCAAGTTGCGCTGCTGTTTTTTATAACACTGGAACAGGAATCTGTATTTTCTGTATTTTTATATTTGACTGTGTTTTCAATAATGAAAATACAGTCAAATATAAAAATACAGGCTATGTTTGGTCTGCTTGGCTATTATGACCCTAACACACGCGATTTCGGCCGGCATATGTGGTAAGTGGTAGCTTTTGCACCTATTATTACTATCATTATTATTATTACACATGTTGAATTGGCTGCTCGATGGGTTTTTTTTTTTTCACATATCCATTTTTGCAGTGAGAGATAACAGGAGCACTTGGGGTGTCACATTATACCAGGCTACTGCGACTGTTTTATATTTTTATAAAGATACCCATAATAATTTTATAACAATACCCATAATAATTTCGAATATTTTTTAGTTTTTTCTTTCCTTTTGTTCTTTCCTTAAGGCTGAGCAATTTTATCGATTCTGCGATATATATTGATAATTTGTTTCCCCAGAAAGTATCGATTTTTCAGCTGCGAGTATCGATACATTAAGCCCCATTCAAATCCCCCGTGTTCCGTCTGGCACTCTGTGCGCCGCCCATTTCCCCCGTTCACGTTGCAGGAGAGTGATTAGGTTAGCCAGCCGCTAGTGTCAATGTAGAGCATTTCTAGCAAGTTACCCATCTAGATACTCTCTTTACACAGACACCGACGTCTTTCTCTCCCTGTCTACGCAGTCAGAGCTAAGAGATTCAGGAGAGAGGCGGCGAATATAAATCCAGCACCTTCAATCCATGTCAGTGCGCTACAGCAGCACACTGACATGGTCTATTTTCACTGGCTAACAGCAGTACACTGGCTTAGCTTGTCTATTCAGAGAAGCGGTATCACTTCGGCTTATTTGTCAGTCTATGCTATCACATGCATACCACTGCTCATTCATTGGTAGCTGAATTGTTAGGTCTGTTTGATAAGTAATTTACATTTTTAAAATAATAATAATAATTTAACATATTGTTAAATTATTGGAGTCAAGCTAAACTAATTTTCTCATCACATCTTTGATTCATTTTGTCCAGCATTTGCAAACTGTAGACTCTGTCCAGTCAGAGCCATATATTGTGTAATTGACTGATGCTTTCAGTTTTCAGTTCAATTAATTCAATCCAAGTCAATGGAACACTCACAAGATGTCACCAAAATCACTCTGTCCCTTTAAAACCATATTGAATCGTATCATTGGCCGAATATCATGATATATATCATATCGTGAGCTAAATATTGTGTATCGTATCGTATCGTGAGATTAGTGTATCGCTACAGCCCTAGTGAACATTGTGTTCGGGTTCAAACTGAAAAGGCTGGACAGATGACATGTTTGTTGCTGTAAAGTCACAAAAACGGGACCAGTGGAATGAGCAGACAATCATTTGACGTCACTACCCAGAATGCAGTACGACGTCAACAACAATGGCGTCCTATGAGGGAAATTGTAATTTCAAATTTTATAAAAACGAAGACATCTGAAATGTTTTCCATATCACATTAATATCACTGATACCAACATTAATCTCATAAAGCCTACATGTCATCATAGTTGGGGTTCCTTTTAACACAATTAAGCCACACATCAACCCCCACACACGACAACAAACTCATATGCACGGCAAACTGTGCTGTGAAACTGGCATTACACACATGAATACAATAACCAAAAAGGCTGCGCCCAAGTTCTGAAGCAGTCCAGTTTGTCAGCAGTTATGACAGCAAATCACATATAATGGAAATGAAACAAACCACTGATTATGCCTTACTCTGACGGGTAACAGTGTGAATGTCTGGTCAAGTAAAAATGTAATCAAATCCAAATGGTAGGTAGCTATGTTCTGTCCAAATGAAACAGCATAACATCCAGTGTCCAAAAACTAGCCAAACTAAAGCATGGCCAGGCAAACACAACAACAATGTCATACCACCTTTTGATTTTGCTGAAACTGATTCCCGTAATGCTCAGATTTTGCCATTTTTACACATTTAGTGCTACAAACAGCAAGAGAAACAATACAAACAGGCCACCATGCCCCCACTGGTGCTGTTTGCTGTGTAAAATAAGACCCTCTTTGTAGTGGTGGGGCTAATGGTTGATTTTGAATAGACAGCTATCCTTTAATGGACTAACCAAACAACTATAACGTGAAAAGTTTCATGTTTTAAAAATAACTTATAATAATATAATATTGTTAAAAAGTGAAACTTTTAACATTATAACATATTTCATATTGTTCTAACATGAAAAGTTTCACGTTACAACGTGATAATTTACTGTTAGGTCTATGTCTTGTTAGAACATGAAACTCCCATGACACGGTGTGCAGATGGATTAATTGAGGAATATGGCTCATATACACGATTTGATCAGGTTCTATTTCATGCTTGGGCTGAAACATGGTGCCATTCTGCTGTTATTGAGGACGGTGGATGATATTGTGATGAGTAAGCATACATTCAGGAGGATTTTAAAATGCATGGAGCTGTACAGAAGAAAGAATGCATCCGACCCTCTGGATGTAACCTCCTCTCTCAATGATCAGCTGAAGGGGCATGGCACGCTCCATGGATACAAACTGCACCATCAAAGTTTTCACCTTTTAACAATATATATTATCACGTTACAACAATAACTTATCGTGTTATAATGTGAAACTTTTCACGTTATAATGTGATAAATCGTATATTGTTATTACAAGAAAAGTTTGTTATAAGGTGATGAGGTTGTATCTTGTAATAACGTGAAAACATCAGGTTAAACGTGAAAACATCTTGTTATAACAACAAACATTTCACATAATAATGTGATACTGATACATTTCTCCAAACTGGTTCCTCTCCGGGAACCATCACCTTATCGTGGTGGAGATGTTTGTGTGCCCCTATGACCCTGAGGGCTGTGTTGTCTGTAGAGTCTCCCTTGGCAAATTGGTCTCAGGCGAGGGGTCAGACAAAGAATGTTTCATAAAGACCCCATGCTCAATCGAGGAAGAGGACATGTGAGCTTGTGCAGGAGGTGGACTGCTACCAACTGGATCTGGTTGGGCTTACTTCTATGCACAGCCGTGGCTCTGGATCCTTGGATACTTCTGGATAGGGGTTGGACTCTTTTCTTCTCTGGAGTTGCCCAGGGGGTGAGGTGCCAGGCGGATGTGGGGATACTCGCAAGTATCCACCAGCTGAGCGCCGCTGTGTTGGAGTTTACCCTGGTGGACAAGAGGGTCGCTTCCCTACGCCTAAGGTTGGGGGGGAGGGGATACGATTTTGTAATCATATCATCTGACCTGTGGCCATATGTTCTGCACACTCAAGTGAGTGTGCAGAACATGAGGGGCAGAGCTGTCAACTGATCACCATCTGGTGGTGAATTGGGTTTGATGGCAGGAGAAGCCTTTGGATAGACCCGGCAAGCCCAAACGTACAGTGAGGGTGAACTGGGAATGTCTGGAGGAGGCCTTGGTCAGAGAAACCTATAACTGCCACCTCCGGTGGGACTTCTCCCACATCCCTGTGGAGGCTGGGAACATTGAACCAGAGTGGACAATGTTCAAAACTTCCATTGCTGAAGCAGCAGTTGTGAGCTGTGGTCTGAAGGTCTTAGGTGCCTCAAGGGGCAGTAACCTTCGAACATCGTGGTGGACACCAGTGGTCAGGGAAGCTGTCCGACTGAAGAAGGAGGCCTTCCGGGATGTGTTATCCTGGGGGACTCCCGAGGATGTTGCAAGGTACCAACAGGCCAGAAAGGCGGCAGCCTCAGTTGTGGGGGAGGCAAAGCATCGGGTTTGGGAGAGGTTCGGAGAAGACATGGAGATGGACTTTCAGTCAGCACCAAAGTGCTTCTGGAAAAAGATCCGGCACCTCAGGAGGGGGAAGTGGGAGACCATCCAGGCTGTATACAGCAGGGATGGGACGCTGTTGACCTCAACTGAGGATGTCATCGGGCAGTGGAAGGAACACTTTGAAGAACTCCTAAACCCAACTAACCCGCCCTCTAGGGTAGAGGCAGAGCTGGAGGATGATGGGGGATCAATGTCAATCTTTAGGGAGGAAGTCACTGAGGTAGTTAAACAACTCTGCATTGGCAAGACCCTGGGGATTGATAAGATCCATCCAGAAATGCTGAAGGCTCTGGGTGTTGAGGGGCTGTCGTGGATGACACGCCTCTTCAACACCATGTGGAAGGTTGGGGCAATGCTGAAGGAGTAGCAGACCTGGTTGGTGGTTCCCCTGTTTGAAAAGGGGGACCACCAATAGTCGAACCTCAGATTGAAGAGGAGCAATGCCGTTTCTATATCCCGGGGGGATCCCCCCAAAGCGAGAGCTGTGTCCGGATACTCGGCAGTAAGTCAGACCTGTTTCTTGTTGGTGTTGGCCTCCGCCAGGGCTGTACCTTGTCACCAATCCTGTTCGTGATTTTCATGGGCAGGATATTGAGGCGTAGTCATGGAGGAGAGGGGTTGCAGTTCGGTGGGCTGAGGATTGCATTGCTGCTTTTTGCAGATGATGTGATTCTAATGGCACCACTGGTCTGACCTTCAGCACTAACTGGACCAGTTCGCAGCCGAGTGTGAAGCAGCTGGGATGAAGATCTGCACCTCTGAATCTGGGGCCATGGTTCTCAGCAGGAAACCGATGGATTGTCTACTGCAGGTCGGGAATGAGTTCTTACCCCAAGTGAAGGAGTTCAAGTATCTCCGGGTCTTGTTCACGAGTAAGGGAACACTGGAACCTGAGATTTGCCGGAGAATCGGAGCAGCAGGGGCAGTATTGCGTTCGCTGTACCGCACCGTTGTGACGAAAAGAGAGCCGAGCCAGAGGGCAAAGCTCTCGATCTACCGGTCACCAATCTTTGTTCCTGCCCTCACCTATGGTCATGAGCGATGAGTCATGACCGAAAGAATGAGGTTGTGGATACAAGTGGCCAAAATGGGTTTTCTCAGGAGGGTGGCTGGTGTCTCCCTTAGGGATAAGGTGAGAAGTTAGACTTGGAGTAGAGCCGCTGCTCCTCTGCGTGGAAAGGAGCCGATTAGGGAGGTATTCCTGGCACGTCCAGCTGAGAGGAGGCCAAGGGGCAGGCATAGGACCAGGTGGAGAGATTATATCTCCACACTAGCCTGGGAGGGCCTCGGGATCCCTCAGTCAGAGCTGGTTGATGTTGCTGGGGAAAGTGAAGATTGGGGTCCCCTGTTGAAACTGCTTCCTCTGTGACCTGATTCCGGATAAGTGATTGAAGGTGAGATGAGAGTTAAGTGATGATACATTTTTCTTTTTCTGGTGTGGCAGCAATACACTTCCGTAGAGTTACATGGGCTGAGGCTACATTGTTACCTGTTGCTTCCCAGTCACTGTCTGGCATGCCTAACTCTCTGCAAAGATAGTAATGATGCAAAATGGCTCACCCCTCAGGAACTCAGCTCTGTAAAATGAAGTCAGGTCCATACATAGTGTGAATAATACACAAGATGATGTAACCGACTAATTATTGAACTAAATTTGCTGGCAACTAATTTTGTCATCGATTTTTGTCAACAATATTGACTAATCGCTACACTCCTACTAAATATGAGGGTCAATGACATGAAGCCGCTTTCCATGGCTGATAGTGAAGGGTTTCAAGAAATGCTTCACCAGCTCAATCCTGAATACACTCTGCCATCCAGAACTAATTTTACCCACTTGATGGAGAAGAAATGTGAAACAACTTTTCTGAAAGTTAACGCACACACACACACACACACACACACACACACACACAATATCAATTACATATTTGATGTATGCATTTATATAATATAATTCCTGAAGAAACAATGTTGAGATTGCTGATCAATAATTTAATTTTGGTTAAATGTATAAATGGCTGCAACAGTTTAAATAAACATCTAAAATGATAAGTTGAATGCTGACTGTATACACTGCATGGGCCTTGCACTTAAAATATTAACTAAAATCACTTCTGTTTGGATGTATTTAAAAGTAAAGGAGATCACAAAAGAGGTCAACAGCTCCCTCACACTGACATATGTGTGCACCAGCTGTGCCACAGGGGCATAACTTGGACTGCCATTTCATCACTGAAGATTAAACATTGCCACCATGCCTCTGGGGGAGAGGAATACTGCTACAAACATCATGACATGGATGGAGGAAGTGATAGAAAAGTTTGGCATCTTGCCTTCTGAAATAAATGCAGTAGTTCAGACAATGGGACCATTATAACAGCAGCAATGTGAATGCTGGAAGAAAAGCATGATTGGGCCTCACTCAAATGCACCAGACACAAGCACCACCTCATAGTTAACAGTGCACTCAAAGAGCCCAACATCAGCAGAGCTGTAGGTGCCGCAAGAGACTTGGTAGAACACTTCCGGATAGGTGAGCTGGCCAATAAAGACCAATCAAACAGTACTTACTACATGGTAGAGAGACTCCTAGAACAGCACTGAATGCAATAAGTGCAATAAGTCCAGTCGTGAAATTTCCTCACTACTAAATATTCCGCAATCAACTGTTAGAGATACGATAACAAAGTGGAAGTGATTGGGAAGGACAGCAACTCAGCCACGAAGTGGTAGGCCACATAAAATCACAGAGCGGGGTCAGCGGATGCAGAGGTGCATAGTGCACAGAGGTTGCCAACTTTCTGCAGAGTCAATAGCTACAGACCTCCAAACTTCATGTGATCTTCAGATTAGCTCAAGAACAGTGCATAGAGAGCTTCATGGAATGGGTTTCCATGGCCGAACAGCTGCATCCAAGCATTACATCACCAAGCGCAATGCAAAACGTCGGATGCAGCGGTGTAAAGCATGCCGCCACTGGACTCTAGAGCAGTAGACGTGTTCTCTGGAGTGACGAATCACGCTTCTCAAGTGTAAAGTTTGGTGGAGGGGGATTATGGTGGGGGTTATTTTTCGGGAGTTGGCCTCGGCCCCTTGGTTCCACTGAAAGGAACTCTTCATGCTTCACCTTACCAAGACATTTTGGACAATTTCATGCTCCCAACTTTGTGGGAACAGTTTGGAGATGGCCCCTGCCTGTTCCAACATGACTGCACACGAGTGCACAAAGCAAGGCCCATAAAGACATGTATGAGCGAGTTTGGTGTGGAAGAACTTTACTGGCCTGCACAGAGTCCTGACCTCAACCCAATAGAGCACTAGAAGCCTGCGAGCCAGGCCTTCTCATCCAACATCAGTGTCTGACCTCACAAATATACTTCTGGAAGAATGGTCAAAAAATCCCATAAACACACTCCTAAACCTTGTGGAAAGCCTTCCTAGAAGAGTTGAAGCTGTTACAGCTGCAAACGGTGGGCCGACATCATATTAAATCCTATGGTTTAAGAATGGGATGTCACTCACATTCATATGAGTGTGAAGGCAGACGAGCGAATACTTTTGGCAATATAGTGTATGTCACCCTTAGTCAACTCAGTTACCTTTCTAGGGTAACTAATGGCCCTTTTCCACTAGTACCTACTCGGCTCGACTCGGCTCAACTCTACTCGTTTTGAGAGCTTTTCCATTAGGTGGTAGTACCTGGTAGCAGATACTATTTTGGGACCTACTCAGCCGGGGTTCCAAGCGAGCTGAGTTGAGCCGAAATGTGTCGTAAAACGCTGTGCAGGCCACTGATTGGACGGGGAGCGATGACACATGAGAGCAACTCCTGCACAAAAACCAAACCTGGCATTAAAAAAAAAAACAAAAAAAAAACAGCAACAGCGACCATGCGCATTGATCATCGCTGAAATTGGCAAAGTCGGAAAATGGCAAGCAAACCGGTACTGTGGTCAAATGAAGAGGTGGAGACTTTTCTGTGCTTGGTGGCGGCCCAAAGTATCCAGAGGGAGCTGGACGGTGCGCCGCCTTGTTATGACGACTCCACCCACGGTGAGCTGGTACTCTATTGTAATGGAAAACCACCTAAACCATGTCAAGGCGAGTAGAGTCGAGCCGAGTCGAGCCAAGTAGGTACTAGTGGAAAAGGGGCAATAGTTGATGGGTAACATAGTTGACATTATTGCTATTTTCAGGCATTAAATCAGCATGGCTGCTTCCAACCAAATACCACATGGGATTTTTGAGATGGATTTTTTATTACTCATAATTTAATTATGATATTGGAATAACTCTGTTGACATTTGATAAATTCTTCCTTGACTCAGACACTACTTTATAAGAAATGTTTAAGAAAAGGCAGAAAGAACATACCATGCAGTCTGCTGAATGTCATATGATTTGGGTCAACCAGACCTTATTGGGAGGTTTTTTTTTTTTTTAATAGGTAACTTAGTTGACAATGATTTTGGGGACACATAAAAAATGTTATTTTGCATATAATATTTTATATACTGACACAAAGTTTTTATCTGTCATCATTATCTCTGCTTAATGAATGGGAAATTATCAAAATAAAAAGTAAATAAGTGCTTTTCATTGTTTTTTGGCTAATTAGAAGTTGGTTGTGATTAAAAAAGAAAGGACAGAGGGAAAATCAATCAATATTTATCTGTGAAAACATGATCAACTGTCAATATAATTTTTATTTATTTTATTTTTTTTTTTTTTAAGTTTTACTAAAAATTCATGCAAGATATATCCTATGGACATAATATGTCCCAAAATTATAGAATGACCCAGATATAGTTTGGAATGTAGAATGCCAAAAATTTTATAATTTTGGGCACAGCCAGAACATGTGTCCTAGTGAGGCAGGAGATGTCTGACATCGGTCACACAGAGGATCTACATTAGGATACATTTTGGAAATTTTAACTTTTGAATGATGGAGACAGTGCAACACCCTGAACTGTATAAGACCATATCTGGTGCGTATAGATGTTGAGTGCACACCCTTGTGTGCCTCTTTCCATTGCTCCTCTGTTAAGCCAATGCCAATCCTCCTCCTAAGCAGATTTCAATAATTCGAAAGATATATCCAGTTCATTAGACATATAGTTGTATATACATGATGTTATCCCCCTGGATGAAGGATCAACAGATAAAGGACTTCCTCACCAACCGGCCCCAGACTGTGAGACTCGGCCCACACCTCTCCTCCATGCAGACGCTGAGCACCGGCTCCCCACAGGGCTGCGTGCTGAGCCCCCTCCTGTACTGTCTCTACACCCATGACTGCCGTCCAGCCCACAACAACAGCCTCATCGTCAAGTTCGCTGACGACACCACAGTGGTCGGACTCATCTCAGGGGGAGACGAGACAGCCTACAGAGAGGAGGTCCTGAAGTTGGCAGCCTGGTGTTCAGAAAACAACCTGGCTCTGAACACCAAGAAAACCAAGGAGATCATTGTCAACCTCACGAGGCTCAGCACCGACCTAGCCCCCCTCTACATCAACGGCGAGTGTGTGGAGAGGGTCCACACCTTCCGGTTCCTTGGCGTCCTCATCTCCTCCGACATCTCCTGGACAGACAACACCACGGGGATCATCAAAAAGGCGCAGCAGCGGTTTCACCTCCTGAGGGTCCTCAAGAAGCACAACCTGAACCCCACCCTGCTGCTGACCGCTCGTCCATTGAGAGCCTACTGACTTACTGTATCACAGTGTGGTACGGCAGCTGCACCATGGCAGACAGGGAGAGGCTCCAGAGAGTTGTAAAGGCAGCCCAGAAGATCATCGGCTGCCCTCTCCCCTCCCTGATGGACATTTACACCTCCCGCTGCCTCAGTAGAGCAAAAAATATCATCAAGGACAACTCCCACCCTGGTTCCAACCTGTTTGACCCGCTGCCCTCAGAGGTGCTACAGGTGCATCGGAACCAAAACAAACAGACTCAAGAACAGTTTCTTCCCAAAAGCCATCACCACTCTGAACTCACACATGCACTGACATCACAGTCCAACCCAACCAACCCCCCAGACTACCACAGACTACCTCAGAACCACTTACTGTGAAACACTATTTAAATGTGCAATATCACCATACTGTGCAATATTTTTTAGAATTCATACTGTATATATAACTTATTTTACTTATTTTATCTTATGTTACTTACATTTATTTATATTGAAATCTATCTTTTTATTTTGTTCTTTATGACATGTTTGCACTGAAAGGAGCTGCTCTTAATCTCATTGTACATGTGTATAGTGACAATAAAGGCATTCTATTATATTCTATTCTAAAGCAAGTGTACCATCGGGGTGCTATCAGGGGCAGTAGGAAAAGTTGTTGTATTAGATTTAATGTAATTGCGAATTTGTAGGAAACAAAAGAAGTGAAATTGAGGTAGATTAAATTTACTGTGCAATAATTCAAAAGAAGGGACTGTGTCATTAATATAAAGGTCCTTCATTTTTATGATACTGTCGAAATACTGTCGAATTACTGTCGAAAGTCCAGATTTTTAGAGATCGTTTAACAACAAGATTAGTTTTAGCAAACTGTGATGGCATTGTAAGGGAAGAGAGTAACAGTACACTACGAGATGTCGGAAGACATGAAGCTTGTTCAATTTGCAACCAGGCAGGTAGATCATTTGGTTCAAAGTTTTGACCCCAGAAAGAGCGAGTTCGCAGATTACAGGTCCAATAGTAATATTGAAAATTAAGCAGTCCCCTGCCTCCAATCTGTTTTGGTCTTTGTTCAAATGCCTTTCTAATTCTTTAAAGTGGAGAGACATAAAGAAGATTAATCCGAGATATAAATTTCCTACCAAACCCAAACCTCTCCAAAACAGAAAAAAGAAAATCCCACTCGACCAGGTCAAATGCTTTTTCAGCGTCTAATGAGCTGAGATAAGCATTTCTGGACATCGGAGATTTGGACTAGGAGAATAAATAATATTAAAGAGTCTACGGAGATTTGAAAATAAAAGTATGTTTTTAACAAAATCAATTTGATCTTGTGAAATAATTGTGGGAATAACTAAATGGGAAGCTAATGTTTTACCTAACAATTTCGTATGGACATTTAAAAGGCTGAGAAGTCTACACTCCTGATTAAAAATTTAAGACCAGTTGAGAATTGCAAGAATTTACATTTTGCACTGTTGGATCTTAAGAAGGTTCTAAGTAGAGCTTCATGGGAAATGGGAGTGAGACAAAAAAAAATTTGAGTAAGCAATTTATTGCAAACAACCATTAAACTGAAATAGGCTGTTCATCAGCTGATCAAAAGTTTAAGACCACTGCCTTTAAAATCTTGGCAAAAATGTGGATTCCGTGGCTCTGTCCCAATTCAAAGGCTGTACACTACCTAAGTCGTACTTGTAGGCTGCTTACGTCATGGCAGCGTGACAAGTGCTGTCCCAATTCAATTTTACCGCGCAGGGTCCTGCAAATGCAGCCGACTGATCCAGCCTATTTTTGACTAATTTGCAGGATACACCTCCATGATGCTTCGCGGCCGACATTACAGCCTACTTCCCAGGGTACCTTTCGGTCCAGTTGAATTTCTGGATCAGCCACCATTGCTGGAATTATTAAGCATGTTTTAGAAAGTCTTAATATTTATATCATGACGTTTTGATAAGTTTCCACGCCTATAACTACCACCATAGATTCGGTTTAGCTGTTAACTGTATCCGAACAACGCCTGTAAATGCACGTTTAGTTAGATGAGTTAGATAGGCATTTTGCATGATGTTTCCATAGCAACCATCAGCGCATCAGGTACCTACAATGTAGCCATGTGTACAATTACTTTAATTGGGATAGTCTGTTGCAATTTGTGAGGTGTAACAATTATCTTAATTTTCTGCATCTTCACGAAGACAAAATAAAATAAAATACATAAAACTACAGAATCAAAGTTGTCCATCTTGAGAGCGTTGAAGCTGCTTATCGTTTTGTTTCATGCACAGGTGTTCACTGACACACCTCCTAAACCTACTTCGGCATTTTACACTGCATCACTCGAATGCGCTTCGGGAAGCCTCGATAATAATGATGTAGGAATCCTCCGCAGGCTACACCGTCCCAATTCACTAAACTTTTAGTTCCGGTAAACTTGATATCGGCACCTATGTCGGACACCCCCTACGTGGGCACCATAGGCTGCGACCTAGTAGTCATCTAGCCCTTCGACTGAGACAGACCCAGTGTCATTTTCTGTCAGGTATCCACACTGTCATGACCTCCTGATGGCAAAGGCAAAAAAGCTTTCTCTCCTTGAAAGCGGTCAGATTGTTGAGCTGCATAAGCAAGGCCTCTCGCAGCGTGCCATTGCTGCTGAGGTTGGACGCAGTAAGACAGCCATTTTTAACTTCCTGAGGGTTATGGAACAAAAAAGTCAAGTGGTAGACCAAAAAAAATATCACTGGCCCTGAGCCGGAGGATCCAATTGGCTGTCCGTCAAGACACGGGATGATCCTCAGCCCAAATTAAGCTTGTCACTTGTGCCAACTACAGTCCCATAACCATCAGACGGCATTTGCGAGAGAAGGGTTTTAAGAATAAAAAACGTCTTCAAAGGCCTCATCTCCTTCAACGGCACAAAATTGCCCCTCTGGAGTTTGCACGAGAGCACCAAACATGGGACATTGAAAGGTGGAAGAAAGTTTTAATCTCTGATGAGAAAAAACTGAACCTTGACGGTCCTGATGGCTTCCAACGTTACTGGCATGACAAGGAGATCCCACCTGAGATGTTTTCTACACAGCACAGTGGATGGGGCACCGTCATAATCTGGGGGGGGGGTTCCTTCAATGGAACAATGGAGCTTCAGGTTGTGCAGAGGCGTCAAATGGCAGCTGGCTATGTGGAGATGTTGCAGGGGGCATCCCTCGTGACTGAAGGCCATTGTCTGTGTGGCAATGACTGTGTTTTTCAACAGGACAACGCTGCAATTAACAATGCCCGCCTGACAAAGAACTTCTTCCAGAGAAATAACATCACTCTTTTGAACCATCCTGAGTGTTCTCCTGATCTAAATCCAATTGAGAACATTTGGGGTCAGATGGCAAGGGAAGTTTACAAAAATGGACACCAGTTCCAGACAGTGGATGCCCTCCGTGAAGCCATCTTCACCACTTGGAGCAACATTCCCACTAGCCTCCTGGAAACACTGGCATCAAGCATGCCAAAATGAATTTTTGAGGTGATTAACAAGAAAGCTTTATGCCTTTGCCATCAGGGGGTCATGACAGTGTGGATACCTGACAGAAAATGACACTGAATCCACATTTTTGCCAACATTTGGGCTTTTAAAGCCTGTGGTCTTAAATTTTTCACGAGCTGATGAACAGCCTATTTCAGTTTAATGGTTGTTTGCAATAAATTGCTTACTCAAATGTTTTTTTTGTCTCACTCCCATTTCTTCTTTTTGCATTTTGAAGCTCTACTTAGAACCTTCTTAAGATCCAACAGTGCAAAATGTAAATTCTTCAACTGGTCTTAAAATTTTGATCAGGAGTGTATATGAGCCCGGGTCGAGTGGGTCTTTATCTTGCTTAAGCAGAAGGGAGATACAGGCCTGGTAAAATGTTGAGGGAAATGTATTGGCAATGAATGATTAATTGAAAAGCAGTAGGGGAGAAATCAACACTGAAAAAAACTTATAAAACTTAGAACTAAAACCAAAAGGTCCAGAAGCTTTAGAGCTTTGCTTGCTCTTTATGGAATGGTTTAATTCCTCAAGAGACAGGGGTTCTTCCAGATGTGCTTTATCTTCTGCAGATATCATTGGAATGTCCAGTTCACTTAAAAAATCATGTGTCACACTCCGATTCTAAGGAATATAAATGGGTGTAGAACTGTTCAAATTCCTTGTTTACTTCCTGTTGGTCAACAGTTGTCTGTCCAGAGTTAGTTCTAATTTCAGTTACCATTCTAGAGATGGCCAACTCTCTGATTTGAAAAGCTAAAAGCCTCCCAGCCTTCTCCCCATGTTCATAAGACCGGTGACGGGCTTGTAGTAACAACTGAAGTGTTCTGTTTGTCGACAGAAGGTTTAATTCCATTTGGAGGACCCATCTTTCTTTATGTAAATTGGGAATGAGAGATACAGAATAATGACGGTCTATATCTAAGATCTGATCTAGGCCTGTCGCAATATGCGATAGGTCGGTTAATTGCACGGTAAATTTAAATGAAGTCGGAAACTTTTCTGACTGCGATTAATTGCCACATTCATGCGCGTTTGTTTTCCTCGTCTTTCTCTACCAAAGAGACCAGACGACAAGAGGATTCATCGAGTGTCTTTGTCTGTGTGAGTGTGTGTGTGTGGATGGGTGGGTGGGGGGGATGGGCTACACACACACAGTGCGATCCTTGTGAGGTAGAGACAAGGCAGAGAAAAGAGCCGACGAGAATGACATGGAACTTCTTCCAAAACCAAATGCAGCAGCCCCCGTGTGGGAATGTTTTGGATTCAAAGCAAATGAGAGACGGGAGCCCAGTAACCTGGACGAGCAGGTGTACCCTGTTTGTTTTAAAGGCCCCATGGCCTGAAAAATGCAATTTCCGTTGTTTTTTCGTGATAGGGAAGGTCTTTGGGCCACATAAATACTGTCCCATGCATTTCACCTATGATAAATGGAGAAGTGCACACAACCCGTTTTTTGAAACTGTCCCTGTAAAACAAGAGGATTGCACTTCCTTGAAGTTGTGACGTCAGTGTCTGATCTGACTTCAGTGACTCCGCCCACAGCGCCTGCGTCCCCAGGCAGCCAGCTACCAAGTTAGCGAACTTAGCTAGTTAGCCTCAACTCCCCGGCCAACAAGCTACCAAGCTAGCGAACTTAACCAGTACCCCTCCGCTCCCAGGGCAACAAGTTCACAACATATTTACAACATATTTAACAAATATAACTTACCATTCTGAAACATCTTGTAATAAACGGATTTGAAGTGGTTCGGTTTCTCCTGCCGTCTGTGGTTTGGGATCGTACGCTCGTATAACATCACACTCAGGGTCCCGGTTTCACGGGTCCTGCAGGGTTTTAGTCCAAATTTGTCTTGTCTGTCTGTTGGGCTCATTTCAGTGCCGATTGTTTTATCAACCTGACACAATCTGATCAAATCAAGCTTTATTGTCATTAAGCTGCATATACAGCAGTAGTGCACACAAAATGAGATAACTTTTCTCACTTGGGATCCCCGAGTGATGGGTAAAGTCAGCAGTTTAAAAGTCTAACAGCTTTCTGGAGGAAGCTGTTGCACATTCTGATGGTTTTGCTTTTCATGCTTCTGAACTGTTTGCCTGATGGCAGCAGTTCAAAGTATTTGTGGAGCAGGTGAGAGGGGTCTCTGACAATGTTCAGTGCTCTACTCCTGCAGGGATGGGATGTTTCCATGGAGCCATGTTTTCGTAAAAGCAAGCACACAGCAGTCTCTCAAGCTCATCCAGCTTGTTGTCGAGGGAGCGAACATTAGAGAGCACAAGCGACGATACTGCTGGTCTGGAGGGGTTAGCTTTTAGCCTAGTGTGGATTCCGGCTCTCTTCCCCCTCCTTTGTTTACGTTCGCACCGCTTGCGCTTCGTCCTCTCCCTGGTGACTGCCAGCATAGACACAGGTAAAATTTCGTGCTGGCGTAGTATGTCCACATCATAGCAGAGTGCCTCATTTCTTGCAGCATGCTTTACCCTGATGTTTAGTAAAGTCTCTCGGCTGTAGGTTATGCAACCTGAGCGTCTGGGTTAAGCAAAACATTTAAAACATTCAGTCAATAGCAATACAATGCCGGCTTCGATCGGAGTCGGGCTCAAATACGTATGGCTGTATAACATCACGCTTGTCGGTAGCCATGACAATCTTACATAAGACGATAACTCGCTTTTGACAAGTTTTCAAATAGTTACTGTATCTCGTTGGCTGTTTTTCTCTTGCTCAATATGGTGGCACGCTATTGTTTATGTCCCAGAATGCATTGCGCAATGACGTTGGTTAACTGGCCCGACCATATGTCACTCAGAAAACAGTCAGCCAATCAGTGGAGAGGGGCTGATTCTCTCTTATGATTGGCTAAACGAACCATGCTGCCAGAGCTCCGGGATAAAGGCAAGAGAGAGGAGCTGTAAAACTATATTTAGCAGACCACAGGCACACAAAACCACAAATACATCATGCTAGGGATATCAGCAGTTAAAATAAAACCCAGAAAAAGTGTACACCATGGGAACTTTAAAACTATCCAAACTAAAGGAAATACGAGCAACTTAAGTGCACAACTAAACCACCCCGCACAGTCTGCCCAGTTAGAAAAAAAACAAAAAACAACAACAAGCCAAGATGCAAAGGGAAGTGTTGGAAGTGTTGACTGTGTTGGAAGGAATTTGAGTCACTATACGTCTCTGCTAATCTAAGTATTGTTTACAAAGACTTGATCATCCATTCTATTTGTTGTTTTGGTTGTATGTAGTTTTTGTGTGTTTTTTTCTTAATAGAGAAAAAGTCTATTTTTTATATTGTTTTTGGTTTTTATTCAAGTGCAATTTTTGATAAGAGACTGAGTCCATTTCAACGTTTTTGTGTGTTTTTTTTTTTTATTACAGTGCATTTTTTGTTATCAGGGCCAGTTGTCAATTTTTTTGTATCCATAAGGTCTTTATTTATTTATTTTGGTGTATCTTATTTATTTTGGATATTTAATTTTTCTTGTTGTTTAAATATTCTTGTTGAATAAATGTTTATTTCTCTTCAAAAGGGTGTACTTGGATCATTATGCCTTTATTATCATAATGTAAGTTTAAAGAATGGTCTGACAAAATGTCAAAATTACAACAATAATAAAAATGGTCTTAAAAGCACAATATTATCGCTTGTTGCAATAATTTCTGCAATAATCGCAAATAATTGCACAGAAAAATTTGTTATTGTGACAGGCCTAATCTAATCCGTAATGTTGGAGATACATTCTACTCATCATCTGTTAGCAGCTGCACTGAAGGAAATTATTTGGCCACGAAGGTCAGTTTCTAGAGCTTCCCACAGAGTGCCCTTTGAGACCTCACCTCTGTTATTTATTGTTAGAAAGAATTCAATTTGAGATGTTACAAAGTCTGTAAAGGATTTGTCTGCCAATAGCAGATTGTTAAAGTGCCATGTTTTGGACATATTTTTATTTAAAAATGAGAACTGCATTAAGTATGAAGCATGGTCTGAAATGACTATGGCCTCATAGTCACATCACCTAACTGAAGGGAGAAGTTTACAATAAAAAAAATCTATTTGACTATATGAATAGTGGACAGGGGAGACTGTGATATCTGAATCGCCAGGGATCAATAATTTTATAGGCATTAAGGAACGATCTAATTAATTTAACAGATTTTGTCAGTGTCTTGCTAGACGACCTGTCTAGTTTGGGGTCAAGGACACAATTAAAGTCTCCACCCATGATAAGACTGTGAGTGTTCAAGTCAGGAAGGGATGAAAAAACCCCACTCATACCTGGAAGCAGGTATGAGTGGGGTCCAAGCCCCCCTGCACAAGTCAGACCCGACACTCGCAAAACCCATGCAAGTTGGACCCCCAGGCCCACACGTCCCAAGCAACTCTCAGGTCAAAAATCATATTGGGCAGGGTTCCTGGCAGGTCCAAAGGCTTCAAAATGCAAAATGCAAAAAAAAAAAAAAAAAAAAAACCTATGTAAAAGCGCGATGTAGAGGTCAATTTGTGTCAAATTCAGTGAGCATATTCTGAAAGGGATAGAAAACATCCCATCCAAGTTTCGTGTCAATCGGACATACTGTTTTCGAGAAAAATGCAAATTTTAGTTTTGGCGCCCACCAGTGGCCAGTTGGATCCAAATTTCACAGGGTTTCTGAGGGAAGTTGGGACAAAGGAACTCAAGTTTGGTGTTGATCGGACTCACGGTCCGGAGATATGACACAATTCCTGTTTAGGTATGTTTCGGGGAAGAAGTTAAAAATTTCTAACTTTGGCATTTTTCGTTGGATCAAAATTCTTTTGATAACTTTTTGGTTTGAGGGTCCATAGATTCTGTGTGGCAAGTTTCATGAGGACTGAACTTACCGCCTAGGACAAGTTTGAAAAGTTGGGTCATGCAAATTTTGTGATTTTGCAAAAAAAAAAAAAAAGTAGCCAGAAATGGGCGTGGCCTATATCATGAGATTCATCTCCACCCACAGAATGTGAGGACATACGGCATTTGAATGCGTGACTTACGGTTTGGGAGTTATGAGCCAAAACGCGCTGACCTTGATTATAGCGCGACCTTTTGGTGGATGTGTGTAAATTTTGGTGAGTGTGATTTCTGTACCATTCTGAACCTGCACGTAAAATTTCTTCTGAATAAGTCTTCATAATTATAAAACTTCTTTAAAAGTGCCATCGAGTGGTCGATTTGTGCCAATTTCAGTGAGCAGATTCTCCTTTTTACTCAGTGCATGTTACTGTTCCAGAGTCCTCCGCCCCTTTTGCTTTCGTTGTGCTTTCTGTGTCTTGTCTAGGTCATACCATCCTGCTCATCCTGGAAGGTCATCCAGCTGCAGACGAGAAGGCTGGATGCTGCGTGTCACTACTACCTATATCCTGACTAGATTACTTGTCAGGATATTCTGTTCTGTTGTTGTTCGGACTTAAAGCCTAGGAGGAGTTAAAAAATGTGGGTCGCACGAATTTCACAATTTTGTGAAATAATTTCATAGACGGAAAAGGAACCAGGTTGAAAAGGAACAACCTGGAGCAGAAGCTGCAGGTGACTCTCTATACCTCTGCAATAGAAAGTATTTTAACATATTGCATCATGGCATGGTATGCAAACTGCACTGAGGCAAACAAAAAGGCACTGCAGAGAGTGTTCCGCTCTGCGGAAAAGATCATCGGATGCCCCCTGCCCTTACTGAACAGTATTGCCTCCACCTGGTACCTCAGCAGAGCAAACAAAATAATCAAGGACTTCTCACACCCAGGACATGAACTTTTTCACCTACTCTCCTCAGGAAGGAGATACAGACAGATCAAAACCTGCACATCGAGACTCAGAGACAGTTTCTTTCCCACAGCCATCAGAACACTTAACATTCACATGAACATCCACTCCCATCATCATATGCACTTTACACTGCCAATTTGTACTTTATACTGCTGCACCTTTTAACTGTTCCTGTTGTTGTTGTGTTGTTTTGTATACTGTGTTTTTAACTATTTATTATTATTTTTTTATACGTTGTGCTGAAGTAGCAATCCCTATTTTCGTTGTAACTTGGTGTGCAATGACTCAAAACTCATTCATTTATTCGTTCATTTTAAATTGTGGGAAAAGCGAGAGAGAGAGAGAGAGAGAGAGAGAGAGAGAGAAATGGCATATTATAGATTGGGCATAAAGGCTCAAAGTTGCCCATAATTACAAATATTCCCAATATGAGTCAACATGGTGTGGTTCAGGGCTTGGGTTCACAGTGTCCAATGGTAATTAGGCACTATTTCTAACAAATAGAATGGATGGGCAGATTCTGAAATTTCATCAAAACGTGGGATTAATGAAGGAAAATGAAACCCATGCATAATGTCAATAGAGCTAAATGAAATAGAAACCCCCCCCACACCCCCCACCCAACACACACACACACACACTCACACACACTCACACACAGGCATGTACACACCCACACACAGACACACACACATCTCACCGTCTGATCGGCTATGAGGTCAGTGGTCATGGAGAGTGACATCACTAGGATGGTCGCTGACCCTGCTCCCAGCATGATGGCAGCCCCGTACACCCACTGGCCCATCGTAGCATCCAGCAGCACCCAACAGGAGAAGGCCAGCATCATCAGCAGTCCCAAGAAGTAAGTCAGCTGACCAATCAGAGGAGAAAAAGAAGGTCAAGGATTCAGTGCACTTACATGTTAAAGAGGTGGGACTGCAAAATGGGACAATGGCCGGTCCAAATCCCCCAGACATTCCGGGCAAGAATGTCCAAGTAATGCCCTTATTTCTGTTAAAACAAAACACTGTACCACCAGTGGTTACAAATTTACAAACAGGATTAAAAACAAAAAGAAAAAAAATTAAATTCAAATTACTACGATATGCTGTAGTCAGTTGGAACGTTATCTAGACGGAACAAAGGGCAGTCCAGAGGGGTTATTCTCAGTAACTCCTTATACCAATCATCCATGAGAGGGCTAGAAATCCAGAATTTGAAAACAAAAAAGGTTATAGCTCCAGATCATATCCAATCAAGGTAACCAACACATCCTTCATGTCTCTCCAAACTTTTTGTATTTTTGCAGATTTAAACAACTAGATGGCAGTTGCTATGCAAATTTATATAACTCAAAATGTAGAATTGAAATACTTTGCATTGAAATGTCAAGATTTGGACCTGAATCTGATTTTCATCATACAGATGTAGCCACTTAAAATTGCTTCACAGGACCCATACCAATCCATTGCTGATTCCCAGTGGTTCCCTGCTGAGTCTCTGTAGGTAACGATACCCTCTAATAACACCCCTAAACACTGTGGGCCCTATCTTGTGCTACCCACTACCCGCCGCCACTACCCGCTACCCGCAAATTGTGGATTTAGGAACTTCTGCTATCCCTAAACGGTATTCTGCGCCCATGCTACCCGCTATCCATTATGCCGACTTCGTTATTTGCGCCTGGAGGTGTGTCCGTGGGCGTGTTTCATGCGCTAGCCCTAAAATTGCTATCTTGCGCACACACTTTAGGGAAAGCGGATAGCGGGTGGTCCGGACCACCCGCTATCCGCTTTCCCTAAAGTTTGGGCTGTTAGAGCGCGCCCAGGCAGCTTCAACGCACGCCCCGACGGAGCCTCGCCATGCACACGGTCGGACTGATACCGGGACGCAACCGGAATGGACTGAGTATATTACTCATATAGACTGTTTAGAGGAAAGACTGTTGTAATTGGACACTTACACCAGCACGTTTTATTGTTTTATCATAAGCCAGCAGCTGTGCTATATTTTTATTTTTAATATTTTATTTGCCCAATCTACCTTGTCAATAAATTAGTTTACACATACTTCCACCTCTGCCTCTTGTGTGTGGTGTGACCCGGGGATTTTACTCAATCAGTACAACCTTGTGACACGTCCACTTGGACACATGTGGCTCCACCTCCCGAATTAACTCACCTATAATATAATATATAATATATATAAAGCCAACTTGCTTTAGCCTCAGTAGAACCCCTGAGAAAATCTACCTCCTTCTCTCCATCACGGGTTTAGGATTTAGGATTTAGGATAGCGCAGCCTGCCCTTAAAGGCAATGGCACCTGGCACACTGATTGGTTTAACTGGCAAGATAGGGCCCTGTGTGTGGTAACCAGCTGCAATGCTTCACCTATCCACAGGGGAGGAGCAGTGCTTAGTACTGAGCATGTTATGCTCAATTGGGTGTTATGCTCAGCATGAGTTATGTGGGATAGTGATGTGCAGATTACACAGATTGACTCATAGAAATTCATTCTGCTTAATATCTGATGGGTTGCAGGTGGGTGAAGCAATATATTTTTTGAGTTTATTAAAAACTTACAGTGATCCCCTGCAACTGCGTTTCCCCATTCAGAGAGCGGCTGTGTGTATTGACACACAAGGCATAGCGGTGTAATTTCACTGATTATTTAAATCTCCAGACATGCCAAGAGATGGTCAATGCCAACAGATGGTCAATGGCAACAGATTAACATTAAATCCTGACAAATGGTCAGGATGTATTGGTAATTAATGCTTTGTCTTCTAAAAACTTGTCAGGCCAGGACACATCTTGTTGCAAAAATATCAGATGCCCGCTGTCATCCCCGCTTTGCGCTGTGCACCAGGGTGCAGGCAAATAGGGTCCCAGAGTTTGGACAAGAGAAAGGTTTTTTTTTTCCTATAGATGAAATGGTCAGAGTGTAATTTTTTAATGACTGTTAAAAGGCCAACAACATCTTTGCAGCATTCAGTCCATCGGTTCAAAATCAGAGGATATTTTTATATGGGAAAAACTGATGGGTCGGGTCGGTGTCGGGATTCTAGCATGGGACTCAAGGCGGTGTCGGGTGGGACCAGTGCATGTTACAGCTGGCAGAGATTTGATTTTTCACAAATCAGAAATTAGAAATACTGGGCACATTAAAAACACAACCAACATACTTAACACTCCTGGTGCTTCCGTTGTCTTATTTCCTCTGTTTTCTTATTAACTGTAATTTGCACTGTTGCCCACAGGGCAAATTTCCAAGTTAGGTAGCAGCAGGGTTAATGGGAAAGCTCATCATTAATTTTGAGAATTACTAGCAATACCACCACCACTGTACCAGTTTTTTCCATGGATTCGTTTGTTCATAGTAATTCAACTTATGTATCACAGATAATGTGATAATGACATATTGCTGTTGCAGCAGCTTTAATAAAGATTTTCATGTTTTATAAAAACACAAAATAAATTCTCCTCATTGTACCGAGACTCCCGGCTTTATTTCATAGGCTGAAATCAAGAGATTTAGGGTAAGAGGTGAAAGGTCTGACTTACACATTTTCCAATAAGTTTGCTGAGGGGTTTCATGATGAAGGAGGACAGAAAGCCACTGAGGTACATCACCAACGGTATGGTTGCTATGAACTTCTGTTGGAGGGAGAGATGGAAAGAAAGAAAAGAAAATAGGTTTCAATACATACATGTTTTATACAATAAAACAAAGATCAAAAAGCAACCAGCCGACAATTGTGACCTGCCTTTATTTTCTGTATTTATTCGAACTGTCAATCTTTATTGAATTAGCAGCATAAACATAAAATAAACAGTTGGCCATTGACTCAGGTCTTATAACAAATTATAAATGCAATCTCTGCATGTAAACAGCACTTCATCTCCATCAGAGGACGTAACGTGAGTGTTACCTTTGGCAGTCCCAGTGTGTTGATGAGATACATGGAGATGTAGGTCTGTGACAGATTTACTATTAATCTGGTGCACATGTAGAGAAAAGCCACCTGTAGAGAAACAGAGATTGAGGAACATCTGACACACATAGCATCCACTCAACATATAACAGTTCACCCAATATGACAAATTCAGCATGCATTGGCTGTCCATTTCAGTTCAATCAACCCGGAATTCAATCAATAATAAAATAATGATAAACCTGAATAAACTACTCTATATCTCATGTAATATGAAATGTTTTTTTATGTTATGTGCTCTTTTGTCTTCTGTATTTTGTGTGTGTTTTGAAAGAGCCCTGTGTGAACTGTTAGACTCACATGCATTGCTACATCTCTTTATGTGCAAGATGAACTAGAACTGCATCCTGAGCAAGATTTAGGTGTTCTCATGTGCAAAATTATGCCAAAATATTTAAGGTATAGTTCCCTCATTTCAAAAAGTTTTAGATTATTTCACTTACTCCCTATCTGTTACGTACGGCATTTTTTCCCTATCATTGTTACTGATTAGCTCTGACAACTTGAACTTGCATTTTGTCTTAATTAGTAATAAGTGCCATGGCAACAACACAGGCATACAGTGGTGTGAAAAAGTGTTTGCCCCCTTCCTGATTTCTTTTTTTTTTTTTTTTTTTGCATATTTGTCACACTTAAATGTTTCAGATCATCAAACAAATTTTAATATTAGACAAAGATAACTTCAGTAAATACAAAATGCAGGTTATAAATGATGATCCATTTTTTTGGAAAGCTGAGTTCAATTTCACTAGCCACACCCAGGCCTGATTACTGTCAGACCTGTTGAATCAAGAAACCACTTAAATAGAACTTGTCTGACAAAGTGAAGTAGGATAAAAGATCTCAAAAAGCAACACATCATGCTGCAATCTAAAGAAATTGAAGAACAGATGAGAAACACACTGCTAAGCACTTCTGGTTGGATGCTAACTGCATTTCGTTGCTCTGTACTTGTGACATGTGCAATGACAATAAAGTTGAATCTAATCTAATCTAATCTAAACAAGTCACTGACATCTATGTCTGCAAAGGGTTACAAAGCCATTTCTATCTTGCCTATCTCGCTATCTTGTCTTCTGTAGAAGACGCTTTTAACAGTGGCATATATAAGTTCATATATTTTTTGTCTGTTTAGCTAATAGGTCCTTAAATGTTTTCAACCTGGGTTTTGTTGTTAGTTCTGGAGAAAGTCAGCAGTCAGTAACCGACTACTGACTTATTCCAGTTTCTAGGCCTTCTGGCAATTAACATCATAGCCAATAAAAAGGTATCCTAATATATTCTGATAAAAGTGTGAACATTCATGAGAACTGCAAGTCAAAGGAAGCAGTTACAACAATATGCTTAATGTTTGGTTAAAATGTGGTGATTGTCAGCCTGCCGCAAGGTTTTTAAGGGATGCACTGACTGCAAGGTATGACTGCAAAAAATGGGATGTCACAATATTTCAGTCCAAACACAAAAACACGAATAGTTACAGGTTTCATTCTAGGGCAGACCTTCTCAAAGTAGGGACTGTGATCCAGACCAAACAGCAAGTCAATCCAGAGCATGCGCATACCTTGTGTTATGAAAACGTTATGAAGTGTAATGTTTTCTATTTTGTGTGCTGTTGCTGCCAAGTTAATGCATTGAATTTTCACCATAGAATTTGCTTGGGGGTGGTGAAGCTTTTATTGCACTTACATTAACGTAATGAGAGTCACTGCTGGCAACTCCAGTGACACTATCTTCACTTCACCTCATGATGTCTCTTCTCCTCTGCTCCGTGTGTTTATGTGTGGAGGCGCTGAGCCCTGCCCTTGTTGAAACACAGAGCAGCGGAGAGGAGAGAAACTAGTGTGACCATAAATGACAGCAGCCTGTTTGTCAGCACCGTCTTCTGAGGGCATTCCTGAGTGTGGTGAGGGAAGTGTTAATCTTGGTTGCAATTTGTGTTTTATTGTGTTGTGGCGATAAACAGGATGTGTATTGCTGTCCACAACAAAACCACAATACTGACACTTATGATTATAATCAGAATTCTGGATGTCCATTTTATGTTGTGAAAAAGAATCCCATTTTAATTTTTCACGCTTTTTGTTATTGCCAGTCATTGCTGACCTCTGACCTTGAATTAAAATCAGATGTGAACCTTTGAGAATAATATAAGTTTGAGAACCCCTGCTCTAGGGTTACTGATCAAGTCAGAGGGTTTTAATGTGGATGTAAAAATGAACTGATCAAGATCTGACCTGGTAGAAAGCCGGCTGTTTGAGCCAACATTTCCACTGCAAAAGAAACTGAGGAGGAGGCGGAGCAGAGGATGAAGGCTTGGCATGATGAAGGAGGGGACTCTGCTCATCCTCCTCCTTGTTCTCCTCCTCCCTTATCCTCCTCCTGTCCTCTGCTCCAGACTCCCCTCTGACCCCAGGCCTCCTTTCTTTGGTTCCCACATGGAAGAGGAGAGAGAAGAGAGAGCCGATGCCCAGTACTATCAGAGCCAGGTTCTGTAATGAAAAACAACATAACTGAGTAATAACACACAACACAGTGCAACACAGGCCAAACATAATATTCTAGCCAGAGAAAACAAGCTGTTTGGACATTGTGTGCTTTAACTGAATTCACTCTGACAGTCAAACTCTTGCCTAGGCAGCCAGCTTCAGTAAAACATGTCTTGTCATGGAAAGACCAAGTACTGATAAATTTTCTCTTATACTGAAAGAATGTTGTGTCAAGATGACCTTTTCTAAACTGTTGGGAGCCAACAAAATTTGCAAAAGAGCTGCACAACTTATATTTCAACTGTAGCAGTACTGCTTGTTCATGCTACTGACCAAGTAATTCTACTGACCAATACTACGAAAGAAGATCAGATAACATTTTGAACTTGATGTGATCAAGATCCACATAGGGTTGAATTGAGATCAGAGATCACCATAGAACTTCTTCAGCTCTAATGTTAGAACTGAAGAAGCTTCTTGGATGAGAAGTGAAACATCTTCAAGAATCTACAAGTAGTCCAGCTTATCGCAATTCAACCCTACACGAATAACATCCCCAAGTGGTTTGTTGTTTCGCTGAAAATCTACCAGTCTGCATGCGGTCTCACTGCATCAGGCCACCGTGACTTCTATCTGCTACTCCAAGAGTTATCATAGTAACAAGGCTGCACTACACAGGTAGAGACCACATATTGAATGAATCAAGAAGAATCCCCATGGAAGTTGCTGGCCACACCATATCATTCACACCGGATTACAGTGAAACTACTGCCAGACAGAGACCGTCCCTGCTACTGCCAGACAGAGACCGTCCCTAGTTATGAACCGCACTTGCGGTCTGGCTTTCTTACTATGCCACCATCAAACTGGTCCACCGTGCAGAGCAGCATCTTTTTGACAATCCATCTGACACAGAGAAGTTTATCAGTTCCCAGAGGGCCAAGAAAAATAGTGTCCAAACTTCTTGACTGGTAAGGCTCATAACCCGAGCTTTACACACAACCCTAACGTAGGCTAAGGTACCATGCTGGATTGTTTACTTCCACGTGAAGTGACGTATGATGGAAATGATATTGCCTCTCTGATTTTGGAACTTATGCTTTTCAAATATACTGCAACTGCTGTGAAATTGGCTATTTGCTTGGGTATTTTCTAAGTAAAGATATTCATTTATGTTCAATATTCAGTACTTACATTTTTCTGCTTTAGTTTAGACCTTATCTGAGTATTAAGGATTACTGCAAGATGTTTTTTGTCTGCTATTTGTTATATTTCTACCCTGAAACTGGGCAATTTTGCCCCTTTTTTGCTTACCTATATTTCAACCGGATAAGGGACTTCCACAAGAGGGAAGGAGGGAGTTTGTTGTTTAGTATTTAGTATTTTAATGCCCACAATTTTCATTCCACATCCATAAAAATCGGTAAAGTGTTGGGACAATTGTCTTTGCTTCTGAAAATTTAACTACAGAAGCAAACCAGCTTTAACTTTTAGCATTTTAAGCTTCAACGAGGCTGGAGTGCCAGCCCTCAAGAGGGGTCTAGCTGCAGACCTCTAGCGTGAGGTGTCTTCCGGTGCAGGCTCCCATCTCAGGCCAAACTCCAGCGTGAGAGCCGGAAATAAACGTTTTTCACGCCTCCTGAGGGAGTCTGGCATTTTGGCCAACTACAAAGAAGAAGGAGATTCCGACATTTTCGTGTACAACCGACAGTTGGAATAGTAAGTGAAAGACCACAAAAATGATGATGGACGAGTTATGTTTGCAGTTGAATTAGCGGCCATCTGCACTCAAACTACCCAACATTACAAATATTTTATTGCATGTTTACAATTAAGTATGTTAAGGCGGTGGCGACAATTTTTTTTGAATGTTTTAAGTAAGGGATAATATTGAGTGAGGAGGTCGTTGTGGTGAATAAGCTCTGACAGGATGAATGGAAACCTGACGCAAAGGGGCTTATTTCTTACGAGTGAAATAATTTATTTGAGACGTAGCCTAACGTTGATCAAAACACGACTTTTATTGACTTGAAGGCTAAATTGCATTTAGCATCTAAAAGTCCCGGGTCAGTTCTCCGCTGTTTTGCTGACCCCCCCTCCTGGTTGTACATTATATCTAGCCATTGATAAATCAAATAGTGGGTCAATGGATTATCCTATAAGTGTTATGATGTTTGTATTTGTGTAGTGTTATCTGTCCTAAACGAGGTAATGGCCTACGTTTTACGAGGCGTGTTTGTGCCGCAGTGTTACTGAGATGACACTTTTCGCTCTCCAAAGTTAACGTCACATGTAGTATCTAACATCACAATTAGTCCAAAGCTGTTTAACCCTCCTGTTGTTTTCACCTCAACGTGTGTGTGTGTGTGTGTGTGTGTGTGTGTGTGTGTGTGTGTGTGAAAACACTTGTTTTTGGCCAAGGTGGAGTTTCCCTGTGTCCTCACTGTGGGAGAGGAAGAACTGGAAGAGGTTGTGAGGCAGTACAGAAGGCTTTGGGATGAAAAAGAACGTTGCCATCTCGATGACCAGGAGACAGAAGCAATCCTTGACCATTTCAAATTTAAATTAGAAAAAAATGAAGATATGCGGGTCTTTTGTGAGCAGACTGCTGACAAAAGAGGATACATTACCTACACTGAATGTGAAATGAAGGAGTACGCTAATAAGGATGGGTTGTGATATTTGATTTTGTCCAAATTGCCCAGCCCTTAAGGCTAACTATGTTAAATAAAAGGTTGAATAGAACCAAGTGATTTGGTGTCCTTTTATCTGTTTTCCTTATTGCTTAAATTGTATTATATTTTCATTTTGTATATAAAAATATATAGTTATTGTATATTCATTTATTTACTTTAATTATACCATGGAGATCACAGGTGAGTTAGTGCATTTCAAGAAAATGACTGCAGTTTTATCTTTTCCTCTCCCTAAATGCTGACAATTTTATATTTAAGCATAGTTGAAAATCTGAGTGGCGCCAATATTCTTAAGATCTTCAGGTGTACAGTACATCATTGAAGACATTTAATACAATAGAAATTTGAAAAATAAGGCACTTACCTTAAATAAATGTTATACATGAGGTCTCTGAACAAATGTGCATAGATTGATGCTTTCATGTATACCACATACTGTCCAGGTTGACAGTATGTGGTATCTGTTATGCCTTTATCTTATGGCATCTGAATACGTCTTTATTAGATTAAAGGTTAAGTTTTTCTTAGGTTAAAAGTTTATAAATTGCAGCAGGTTAAAGGTTTATTTGAAATTTCTTGTGTGCACATGGAGTTTACCCCATTGTGGGACTAATATTTGATGTTACTGGTGTAATTGTGATAAGATAGATAAGATATTCCTTTATTAGTCCCACGGTGGGGAAATTTCACGCATCACAGCAGCAAAGTGGATAGCAAGATCCGAAGCACAATTTACACAATAAACAGTATATACAGATAACAGTACCAAAGAGCAATGTAAACACTGTAAACAAGGAATGTAGAAAAATACTATGTGAACAATTTAAACCACAGAAGAAAAAAACCCAAAACCTGGGGGACAACACACTCCACCGGAGGTTCAGGGTTAGTGTGAACCCATGAGACCAAGTGGCAGAACCTGACTAGTTAAGGTGCTGAGAGTGTGCATTCTAGTGCAGTCAGTGCAGTCCTGGAGAGTGTGTGGTCTACTGGAAGCAATGGTTGTTATAGAGTCTGGCGGCTGCAGGAAGGAAGGACCTGCGATAGCGTTCCTTCACACACTTTGGGTGAAGCAGTCTGTCGCTGAAGGAGCTCTCCAGTGTAGTTAAAGTGTCCTGCAGGGGATGGGAGTCGTTCACAATCATGGATGACAGCTTAGCCATCATCCTCCTCTCACCTACCACCTCCACTGAGTCGAGGGGGCATCCCAGGACAGAGCTGGCCTTCCTGATCAGTTTATCAAGTCTCTTTCTGTCAGCCGTCGAGATGCTGCTCCCCCAGCAGACCACTCCATAAAAGATGGCTGATGCCACCACGGTGTCATAAAGGTCTTCAGGAGTGCCCCCTGCACTCCAAAAGACCTCAGTCTCCTGAGCAGATAGAGTCTGCTCTGGCCTTTCTTATAAAGTGCAGTTGTGTTGTGTGTCCAGTCCAGTTTATTGTTCAAGTGAACAACCAGGTACTTGTAAGATGTCACTATCTCAATATCCGTTCCCTTGATGTTCACCGGTGTCGGGGGGCAGAGTGCTCGTCTGCGGAAATCCACCACCAGTTCTTTGGTTTTTCCCGCGTTGATCTGGAGGCAGTTCCGCTGGCACCAGTCCACAAAGTCCTGCGTCAGTTCTCTGTACTCTCTGTCGTCCCCCTCTGTGATGAGGCCGACAATTGCAGAGTCATCAGAGAACTTCTGCAGGTGACAGGTGGGTGTGTTGTATGAGAAGTTTGCAGTATAGAGGGTGAAGAGGAACGGAGCCAGGACCGTTCCCTGCGGGGCCCCCGTGCTGCAGACAACCGTGTCGGACACACAGTCCCGGGTCCTCACATACTGTGGACAGTTGGTGAGATAGTCCAGAATCCAGTGTGTGAGGTGATGGTCCACCCCAGTGTGCTCCATTGTCTCTCAGAAGTACAGGCTGTATGGTATTAAAAGCACTGGAGAAGTCAAAAAACATGATTCTCACGGTGCTCCCAGGTTTCTCCATGTGAGAGAGAGCTCGGCATTGGAGGACGATCACAGCGTCATCCACCCCAATGCCAGGCTGGTAGGCAAACTGAAGTGGATTCAGTGATGGTCCCACCAGGGGGCGGAGATGAACAAGGACCAGCCGCTCCAGGGTCTTCATCAGGTGGGATGTTAGCGCCACCGACCTGTAGCTGTTGAGATCCTTGGGATGCGGAGTCTTGGGCACAGGTACCACGCAGGATGTTTTCCACAGCTGTGGCACTCTCCTCAGCTTCAGGCTCAGGTTGAACATGTGCTCAACAATCCCGCACAGCTGATCTGCGCAGGACTTGAGGAGTCTGGAGCTGATGCCGTCTGGACCTGCAGCCTTTCTTGCCTTGATCCTCCGGAGCTGGTTTCTCACCTGGGTCGTTGTGAGAGACAGGTTGGAGCAGGGGGGCTGTGTGCTGGAGGGTGTGAGTGGGGGGGTTGGGTTGATGAGGTGAGAAGTGGGGGGTGGCTGTGAACTGAGTGTTGTAGAGGTGGAGGGGGAGGAATTTGGCCAGTTAACACTGGGTGCAGAGAGGGGGGGCTGCAGCATGGAGGACTGGGCTGGGGGAAGGGCAGATGACTGATCAAATCTATTGAAGAATAAGTTCAGATCATTAGCCCACTTTTGGTCTCCCGTAGCTTGGGAGTCAGGTTTCTTGTGGCCAGAGATGGTTTTCAGGCCTTTCCAGACTCCACAGACATCTTTCTGCTGCAGCTGATCCTCCATCTTCCTCCTGTAGGTGTTCTTCCCCTCTCTGATCTTCCTTCTCAACTCCCTCTGCACAGCCTTCAGCTCGTCATTATTTCCAGACTTAAAGGCCCTCTTTTTCTCCTTAAGGAGAGCCTTTATGTCAGGGTTAATCCACGGTTTACTGTTGGAAAAACACCATACAGTCCTGGTGGGTACAGTGTTTTCCACACAAAAGTTAATATAGTCCGTTATGCATTGTGTGAAACTGTCAATGTCCTCTCCATGGGAATCACAAAATTCCTCCCACACAGTTGTGTCGAAACAGTCCTTCAGAGCCTCCTCAGCCTCGTCGGACCATCTCTTCACTGTGCGGGACACAGCTGGTTGCCTGTGCACGAGAGGTTTGTACACAGGCAGGAGATGAACCAGGTTGTGGTCAGATCTTCCCGGGGGGGGAGGGGTGATGAGGTGTATGCCTCCTTGGTGTTGGCATAACACAAATCCAGTATCTTATGCCCCTTTTCCATTAGTATCTACTCGGCTCGACTCGGCTTGACTCTACTCGCCTCGACACGGTTTAGGTGGTTTTCCATTACAATTGAGTAGCACCTCGCCGTGGGTGGAGTCGTCATAGCAAGGCGGCGCACCGTCCAGCTCCCTGTGGATTCTTTTGGCTGCCACCAAGCACAGAAAAGTCTCCATGTCTTTATTTGACCGCGGTAGCGGTTTGCTTGCCATTTTCCGACTTTGACAACTTCACTGACGATCAATGCGCACGGTCGCTGTTGCTGTTTTTTTTTTTTTTTTAAATGTCGGGTTTTGTTTTCGTGCGGGAGTCGCTCTCGTCACTCGCTGTCCAATCAGTTGCCTGCACGGCGTTTACGTCACATTTTCAGCTCGACTCAGCTCGCTTGGAACCCCGGCTGAGTAGGTGCTAAATGGGACCTGCTAGCAGGTACTACGACCTAATGGTAAAGCTCTTAAACCGAGTAGAGTCGAGCCGAGTCGAGCTGAGTAGGTACTAGTGGAAAAGGGGCATTACTGTCCCTAGTGCAACATGTAACATACTGGGTGAAAGTGGGCAGAGTGGAGGATGGAGAGGCATGATTAAAGTCCCCAGAGATAAGAAGGAGGGCCTGTGGGTGCTCTGTCAGCAGCCTGCTTGTGACAGAGTGGAGAACATCACAGGCTGCATCAGCATTAGCGGAGGGGGGGGGGGGGGCTAACTCGTCCATCTTATTGGGAAGAGATCTTACATTCCCCATGATGATGGACGGGTCTGTATCTCCTCCTTCTAGCGCGGCGAGCAGCTCCGGCACGGCTCCCCCGTCTCCTCCTCTTAAACTCCCGGGGAACGTCGGGCCTCTCGTGGGGCAGCACCACGGTGCCACGGAGGGCCAACAGCTGATCCCTACTGCAAACAATGGGGTCCTGTACGCGGTCTCCAGACACGGATGAAAAAAGTGAAAAAAACAAAAGAAAGACCAGAACAAACACGGCGACTTTGGTCTCCATAGTGCACCGATCAGTTAAAGAAACCAATAAATAATTAAATAGAAATAAAAGTTAAGATTAAACTAGAAAAAAATGGAAAAAAAACGTTCAAGTGAACGGGAGCTGCTGCAACAAGCTGCCACTAGAGCGGCACCATCTTAATAGATAATAAAAATAAACTAGAGAATATAAAGTTTCTGAAGAAACTTTGATGTGCTTGCCTTGCGAGCGCCTAGACGTGTAAACCGCCAGCCCTATGCTGTTTGTGGGTTGTGTAGTGTTGTCACTCTTGCCCAGGAGGGGAGTTGAACCCTGGTCTCCTGCATGGCAGGCAGAGACACTATCCACTGTGCCACTGGGGCTTGTGTGGGCGGAGCCAGAAATGAGGCTCTAAGAAGCACACAGCATGAGTGACAGTGCTGCTTCTGTGAAAAATCACCTAAAAGTAGTGGTAAAAAAACTGCTTTTTTCTCAATGATAGTAAGTCCGAGCAGAAAATAAAATTTACCATGAGAAAGGCAAGGCTTTGGGCTTTCAAACTGTGTCAAAATTATTTTCCACCTCCCAAAAATGCCCACCTTAGAGCGAGTTGGAAAAGTGTGTGTTTCTGCTTCTCTCCCGAGACTTTGAATTCCAGATATAATGGGAGTCTATGGGGGAGAGAGCTGGCACTCCTGCCTCGTTAAGTGTCACAGTGTAAAAAGTTGAAGCTACTTTGCTTTTGTATTTACATTTTTCAAAGCACAACTATTTTTCCTACAATTTGATGCCAAATTTATGCATGAATCTTCCAGCCCTTCGTCTGCAACCAAGCCATGGTAGATTTGGAGGTATGCTTGGGATCTTTGTCCTGTTGGAAGGTCCAAGGTCTCCCAAGCTTCAGTTTTGTTACTGACTGCATGACATTTACACCCAAGATCTCCTGGTAGTTGATTGAATTCATGGTACCTTGCATACGCTGGAGATTCCCTGTACCTGAAGAAGCAAAACAGCCGCAGAGCATGACTGACCCTCTGCCATGTTTCACAGTAGGCAAGGTGTTCTTTTCTTTATAGGCCTCGTTCTTCCTCCTCCTGACATATCGTTGATCCATAGGCCCAAAGAGTTCCAATTTTGTCTCGCCACTCCAGAGAACAGTATCCCATGTGGTTTTTAGCATACTGGAGTCGACTCTTCTTGTGCTTTGGAGTCAGCAGGGGGGTGCGCCTGGGAGTTCTGGCACGGAGGCCTTGCAGTGTGCGCCTTATTGTCTGGGCCGAAACCTGAGTACCTCCCTCTGACAAGTCCTGTCGCAGTTCCTCAGCTGTCACCCGGGGATTTTTCTCCACCTTTCGCTTCAGGTACCGCACAGCAGTCGCCGACAGCATCCTCTTTCTGCCGCGCCCAGGTAGCGTTTCCACTGTGCCTTTAGCTTTAAACTTGCGAATTATGCTTCCAATTGTCTCTTTTGAAATGTTTAATGTCTTTGCTATCTTTTTATATCCATATTCTTGCTTATGAAGAGAAATTACCTCCTCTCTTGATTTCTTTGACCATTCCCTGGACTTCACCATGTTGCAAAGACACCATTAACTGTCTAGAAGGAGCTGAGTATCGCAGTCCTTTTAAATCTGCTTAACTGTTGCTCATTATGGTTCTGTTCACACCTGCAGGTATTTTTAACACCTGATTGAATACACCTGATTGAAACCTAATTTTGTCAGTGAGGATATCACAAAAAGGACATTTGTTAGTGTATTAGGAAAAGTATTGCTGTAATTGTTTGTATTGTTGCAATGGGGGTTGAATAATTTTGAACACAACTGTAGCTGTCGGTGGACAGCCACTTTCAGGTCTCTCCAGAGATGTTGGATGGAGTTCAAGTCAGGGCTCTGGCTGGGCCACTCTAGGACATTCACAGAGTTGTCCCTAAGCCACTCCTGTGTTGCCTTGGCTGGGTGCTTAGGGTCACTGTCATGTTGGAAGGTGAACCTTCGGCCCAGTCTGAGGTCCTGAGCGCTGTGGAACAGGTTTTCATTGAGGATATCTCTGCACTTTACTCTATTCAGCTTTCCCTCAATGCTGACCAATCTCCCAGTCCCTGCTGCTGAAAAACACCCCTACAGCATGATGCTGCCACCACCATGCTTCACTGTTGGGATGGTATGGTATTGGGCAGGTGATGAGCAGTGCTTGGTTTCCTCCAGTCATAACATTTGGAACTGAGGTCAAACAGTTCAATTTTAGTTTCATCAGAGCAGAGAATCTTGTTTCTCACAGTCTGAGAGTCCTTCAGGTGCTTTTTTGCAAACTTCAAGCAGACTTTCATATGTTTTTTTTACACTGAGGAGAGGCTTCCATCTAGCCACTCTGCCATAAAGCCTAGACCGGTGTTTTTCCTTCTGGAACTTTGTCCCATCTCCACATAGACCTGCCGAAAATAATCGATCCTTGGATGCATCGAGATTCTTTACTGGATAATGCAGCATCGATGCTGTAACGCCAGAGAATCGATTTTTTTATTAACTAAATAAATAAATAAAGTAAATGGCAGCTGATTTTTCCCCATTATATATTAGACATATTATACTTTTTCTGATATAATATTATATGTTATGACCAGAATACATTTCATGCATGCGTTGAAATGGTGCATTCGGTGCATGCGCATGCGCCATCAGAACAACCTGATTTTGACATGTCATGACATGTCAGTCACTCAGTCATCGAATGGCGATGGCTGAGGCAGATCCAGCAGCATCGTCCATTGGACGATTAGAAACGCTGATACCCTAAAAGCGGACATATGGAAACACTTCCGATTTCATGAAGTTGAAGGAAAGAGAGCACTTGACAAAACGTCTGCCATTTGCAAAGAGTGCCACGCCAAAATAAAATACTTCGGAAACACAACAAACATGTGGAATCACCTCAGCAGATGGCATGAGGAACTAGCCAAAGGCCTAGCTACCGACGGTAGCAGCGGCAGCGCTAGCGATTGCACACCCGACCAACCAAAAATCACCAAATCGATGAAGAAATTGCCACCGGAGTCAGTGCGAGCGAGCTCACTCACACACTCACTCACTCACACATTCACTCACTCACACTCACTCACTCATTCACTCTCACTGAGCATGTTTACATGCACACCTTATTCCTGTATTAACCGGAATATTCGCAATATTCCGGTTGCACACGTGTCATGTAAACACGCACCGAACCCAATTAAGGTCATATTCCGGTTAGAGAGAATTCCGAATAAGACCCCTGGCATATTCCTGTTCCAACCGGAATATTGGGGCTTTTAAACACCTTAGTCGGAAAATGCCCCGAACCGGAATATTCAGTCATGACTGTGCATGCGCAACTCGCAAGGAATTCTGGGGCGTCTTTGTTGCTATGGCTACTGCAAGCGGGAAGAACAAGTTAGTAAACAGCATCGGACACCATGGAAAGCAGCAGCAAGACCCCACATTTTTGGAGTGAGGAGGAGACTGCAGTCTACCTGAGGCTGATGAAAGACCTTAACAGGACCAGCGGGTCCAACCCATCGAACTTTGTGTTTTTCGCTGACATGGACAAAATTTTGGGCCGGAGGCCGCTGGCGCTAGCACAAGCCTCAACCGGTGTCGGCATTGGCTTCACGTCCCCTGAGGACGCCGACACCGTTAAGCTTTGCATACTGTTTAGTTGAAAAGCAAGTCACATACCAGTCTCTAAATAAAATGGAGTTTTTATGCATGTGAAGGGTCATGAGAGATCTTCCTTGCTGATAAGTTGTTTTACCGATAAACAACAATGGAATTGCGAGGCTAGCTTGTGGCTAATGTCTTTGTTGTTGCTAAACCTGTTGTAGCGGTCCAGCCTGGAAGTACTTAGCCGTAGCAGGAAAACAAGCTTTCCACCAAGTCTTACACATGCCTTTCTTGCTTAGAAACTGATGTTGAACAAACGCAGCTGCCGACTCCCCTGGCCGAAGGGGAAACAAGCGGCTGCTGCACCCTGGATTACAGCCGGCAACATCCTTGTGGTAAGTTTTTCAACATACAACGTAATTAAAGTATAGCTAACGCTAGCTGTGTTAAATGTCGGACTGTGTATATTTGTATGCTGTCCAATACGTGTTTCTGATCTATGTTTTCTATTTGCACATAGGAATGGAGAGCACAGCAGACTAAGACTCTCCTGCACAGTCATCGGGTGCTTCACCTTCACCTGTTCTGGGTAAGATTTTTACACCTCACTTGTACAGCATAACAAAAGGTACCATTGCATGGAAAACCTGCAAATGATCTGAATGGAGCATTACTCTAATGTTACCGTGGCTCATAATACTGTCCCTAACATAAGGCACTACTGTTCTGCATGTCTAGGCTCGTCACGACACAGAAGGCCACGCAGTTGGGCTCAGTGACACCATGAGACACTTGAGAGAATGCTGCTGACGCAGAGGCAGTGGCTGGAGGAGCAGCGAGAGCTGAGCTATGCAAGAGAGGAAAGGATCCTCTCGCAAGTCATGGCCGAGACAGCTCACTCAACAGGGTTCCTGATCAGCCAAATCATGTCAGCGCTTCACCAGTTCCCGGCCCAGGCCACTCCGCAGCCCCAGCATTTCCAGCCACAGTCTTTCCAGCAACAGCCCCAAGAGATGTACAGCATGTTCGGCCACCCTGGACATCACGCAACTACACAGGCCCCAAGAACCAGTACACCGGCATCCTACAACCAAGACAGCACAGACACACGCCTGTACCATCACCTGTAGTGACCCTAACGCACCTGTTTTAGCAATTAAAAACTTGACACTTGAACTGTGACACTTTAATGTACAGTGGTAAGAAGATTCCATTTATATACTTTCAGAAATGTTCACAACACCTGTTTGCACAGGAGGGTACTTTTATTTTTTTGAACATGTAACAGGCACGTGTCAAATAAAAACACTTTTAGAAATACAGCTGTGTCAGTTTCCAATCCTGTAAAGTCTTTAGCTGTGCACATTTTTGCTGTCAGCACATATTTGTCCCTCCTACATAAGGCACCTTCTAAGGGGGAAGTGCACAGCCATGTAAGCTGTGAGTGTTTGTCGGACAGAAATGGCATCATCCTGGTTGTGGGCATCGCCTGTGTGTTACACCGGTTGCGGGAACTGCCTCTCAAGAGCTGCCGCTTCCTCTGCCCATGCGGGGTGGACCTGCTCTTTCTCCCTCTCACAGAAGTTATGCAGGGCACAACATGTTGCAATCATGTGGGGGGCAAATGTGAAATGAAAATCGCTGCGCTTCAGGAGGACTCGCCACCTGGATTTCAGCCTCCCAAAGGCGATCTCCACTGCCGTTCCTGCTGAGCTCAGATAGAAGTTGAATGACTAATGCTCCGGTGTCAGTCAGGGAGACTGCGGGAAGCCCTTCATGAGCCATGGCAGGAGCGGATATGCAGGATCACCGAGTAAAAAGAATCCCACATCCTTCCCTTCAATCTGCACATCCCTCTGTAACAAAGACAACAAATACATGATGGCTATTAGCAAGCTTGTCTTAACAGTCTGACATGGCGTGACATGAATGTAATGCGAGGTACCGTGTAGCTCAAATGATAAATGATATGTGAAAAATGCGTACCTTTGGAAGCAGGTGGGAGTTCCGGAAAAGGTCAGAGTTCCTGAGCACGTTGGCGTCATGGGCTGAGCCTGGCATCTTGCAGTTCACACTACAGAAGCTGTGGCAAAAAAAAAATTTGGAGAGTGATTACAAAAAAGTCAGTATTTAAAGAGTTCAGCTTGTACATTTTACCAAGAAGGCCAAGGGCTAAAAGCAACACATAAGAGATAAACAACTGCAGTGTGGCAGTAATGTCACAAAGCTTTTACTAGCAAGCATAATGTAATGTAATCTTTGCAAAGCTTACCAGTATTTATCATCCACAACACCTTGAAGGACCAGACTGGGCCAGCCTTTTCGGTTCACAAAGTCTCTGTACCCATCGCTGGGGGGCAACACGGGGATATGAGAGCCATCAACACAGCCGATAATTTGTGGGAGAGAGTGGGTCTGCTGAAATTCCTCGGCGATCACACATGCTTCCTCCAAAGTGGGTACTCGAATAAGCTGCCTGATCACAGAGCGCACCATGCCTTTGCAGAACATGTAGATGAATTTTTTTTTCATCTACATTTTTGAACTCCAAACTGGTTTGCCACAACACGGTACTCCGCGCAACTCCCGAGTTTGTACACAACTATGGCCTCACACATGTGAAGAGGCACCGGTGTACGCATGGTCTCAGCAGAAGGAGACATGACAGTTTCCATCAACACGCACAGCCTGTTAAAGGACGCTCTGGACATCCTGAAGTTCTCTCTCCAGTCTGCATCCGTGAACTCCTTTAGGACGACACGTTCCCACCAGTCCTGACTTCGAACCTTCATCCACAGACGCCGGGGGGCTCTGGCGGGCATGAACTGCAAAAGCCGGCAGGAGAGGTCCATGTACTCGATCGCCAGCTGTTCGCGTTTGCGTCTCCCATTGTTGAGAACAAAATGGATCAGCAGGAGTGTTGTCGTTAGTTTGTGGTACAGAAGTGCAAGTAGCACAAGACAATGAAGGTGCACCTCGGAGACAAGCATTCTTCCACTTCTAAACGCAACCTGTTGTTCTTCTTGTTCGTTCACGCAGTTTTTGTTGTTGTTGTTATTGTTGTTCTTCTTCTTTTTCTGGTTCCTCCTCTGTATTTCTGGCAGACCAGATGCCTATACGTATGCTGCTGCCCCCCGCAGCTGAGTGACGCATTACGTAAGAGAGTGGAATACGCCGATACGGCCAAGTAGCATGTAAATGGAATATTCCAGTTGCCGCGGTGCAGTTACCTTAACCGGAATATTGACCCGAACCGGAATATGGAGTGCAAGTAAACGTACTCACTGTGAATAATCCTGTTGACTTTACTTTTTGTAAGGATTTTATGTTAAACAGTCCTGTGACTGACTACTCTTTATTTTCAGAGTCGACTCATGTTGCACTGAATGTTGCACTTGAATGTTGCATTTGAATAATTTTGCACTGAAGAATTTATTTTTAAGAATAAATTAATACAGAATACAACAGGAATGTCTTTGACTGAAGCTGTGTTCTAAATAAACAATCATTTAAAGAATCATTTGCTGACTAAAACAGGCTTTTTGGCTGTTGCAGCCTTTACCGTTTTGCTTTGATATCTCCAAAAATGTTCTGGCCTAATATGGAAAATGTAGGATGTGTTGCATCGAGATGCATGGGATAATCGGATCGGATTGAATCGCAGACTGCTAAATCTTAATCGAATCGAATCGTCAGGAGGGGGAAGATGCACACCCCTGTCTCCACACAGGATGTCTGGAGCTTAGTCAGAGTGACCATCGGGTTCTTGGTAACCTTTCTTACTAAGACCTTTCTCCCACGATTGCTTAGTTTGGCCGGGTGACCAGCTCTTGGAAGAGTCCTGGTTGTGCCAAACGTCTTCCAGTTGAGAAATATGGAGACCTTGGGAATTTTCTTGGGAACCTTCAGTGCAGCAGAAAATTTTTGTAGCCTTCCCCAAATCTGTGCCTTGCAACAACCCTGCAGGCTGCAGGCTCTGCAGTTTCTCTGACCTTATGGCTTGGTTTTTGCTCTGATATGCATTGTCAGCCATGAGGCCATCTAGAGATGTGTGTGTGCCTTTCCAAATAATGTCTAATCAGTTTAATTTACCACAGATGGACTCTAATCAAGGTGTAGAAACATCTCAGCAACGATCAAGAGAAATGGGAGGCACCTGAGCTAAATTGCAAGTGTTGTTGCAAAGGGTCTGAATACTTATGTCAATGTGATATTTCAGTTTTTCCTTTGTAATCAATTTACAAAAAATTCTACAATTCTGTTTTCACTTTGTCATTATAGGGTACTGGGTGTAGATTAATGAGACAAAAAAAAGAAGAAGAATTTAAATGATTGTAGCATCAGGCTGCAACATAACAAAAGTGAAAAAAGTGAACGGGGTCTGAACACTCTCTGAATGCACTGTATAACACACATTCACCTGTCTATAAATATTTACTGTTAGTGTAAATTTCAAAGCAATTTCAATTTGACTCCAGAATTCCCAAATGTTCCTCACTGCCTCTATGCATCTCTCTTTTCTGTCTCAGTGGCCAGTGACACTGCTGCCACCACATTCCAGCCATGACCCACACACCATAGCAAGTTCATAGCAACCACCCCAAACACCCTAGCAACCCATTAAAAAACCCAAATACCATCCAGAACACCATAGCAACTACCTAGCAACACTTGAGCAACCATCAAGAAAACCACAGCAACTGTCTAGCAACCACCCAGAACACCATAGCAACTGCCACCAAACACAATCTACTAATGGCATAGGGATGACGGTTTATCACATGGCCACATGGTCAGCAACGCAGGCAAGCACATTTAAAGTTTCTTCAGAAGCTTTAGCTAAGTCTAGTTTTGAATTTTATAATTTTAATTTGTGACCTTCAGGAAGCTGACAGACATCTGGCAAAGAGCTAGAAAAGGCTCACAGACTTGATCACTGTATAATGTGTGTAAAACACATTCAGAGACAATGAGAAACAGCTGAACCTGAGGGGCTTTTGAGTTTTATGGTATTGGTTCTATACTTTAATGTATTATATTTGAATCATAAAGTTATCTCATCTGTCATTTGAAAAGTGTTTGATAGTAAAATTGGCAGCTGAGTCTCTCTGAAGTTTTGTTTAGCATATAGGGTAGCCTATAGTCCAGAAAAGGGGAAATATGTAGTGGACATCTGCACTCTACTGAGTGTACTCTTCTATTTTAAGATATTGTGTTATATAATTTAAAAATAAAAATATAATTTTTTTGTTTTCACTTTTTTGTGTATACTAATTTTCTGGTAATTTTCTTTGCATTTTTTTCACTAATGCTCTCCAGTATCACTAATTTTCTCCAGTATATTAAAATCACAACTGTGTAAACTAAAACATGCAAGCGGAAACCCAGATACATCTTTGTAAAAAAGAAACTGTCAGGCTGAACAGGAAAGTGTATGGGTGAGCTGATTATAACCTCACCCTGAAGATGGGGATGTCTGTTGGTCCAAGGGTGTTGCTGAGAGGGTCACTGTCCTGTCCCGCCTGAAAGTGGAACAGCAGGTAGGCCACTGCATACACGGTGATGTTGGCTGCAACTGTGAAAGCATACCTAACACAGACAGAACAAACTAAAAGCTCTTCTGAAAAATAATGGAACTTAAGATAAAATAAAATAAGATAATAAAACAATATAACAATAAAATAATGTGACTATACTGCATTTACATGATCCCTGGATGGCAGAGAAAAATACACAGCAAATACAATTATATGGAAGCATTAAAGACTCCATGAAATCGTTATCTTAACTTCCTTCTGTATCTCCTGTAATAACAGGATGTTCAAATGTGACATAATGCAGGGAAGGATATTTTAAAAGGATACCAGCAAAAGACAGAAACTGTGGCTGTATTTGATTTAGTACCCAGTTTGCATGGTTTTTACACGATTTGCTGGTGTGACAGTGGTAAACCAAACAAAATTTTCAGCTGGTTTAGAAATCATGTCATATTGTTTCCAAAGTGAAATTTACAATGGCACAGTCATATAAACAATATTTTAAACCCATCATATTCTTATTAAATATACATCTTCTTAACTAACTTTCTGGATTGAAATGCAAAATCATGAGTACTGCATTTTAGATGCTACTTTTAGTATTAATGCTTTAGAACTAACTTCACAAATAAATAAATGAGTAAAACAAAACAAAAAAGGGAGCAGGCAGGAAGGGGGGATTAGTCAGGAATTTAGAAGGTTAAATATATCAAAGAATTCAATTTAAGAAAAAAATTATTGGATCTGCCATTCACTGAGAATGTTATCTTTTTAACTTAAGAAATTACATGTAGATTAGTACAAGACAGGTAAATGCTAATATGTCTTATTGTTAATTATTAATTAATTTGGGAAAAATCAACAGAACCCCCAAACACTGCTATAGAGCAGGGGTGGGCAACCATGTGCCATAGTGAGCCAAGAGGCTGCAGGTTTTCATTCCAACCAAAAACTCCACCAGGTGATTTAAGCAAAGAGGAGGGACTAAGCAGGATCAGTACCTCTAAGTCTGAGGCCATGGTTCTCTGCCGGAAAAAGGTGGTTTGCCCTCTCCAATTGGGCAGCGAGGTACGGCCTGAAGTGGAGGAGTTCAAGTATTGTGCACAAGTGAGGGTAGAATGGAGCGGGAGATCGACTGGCAGATCGTGGCAGCGGCAGCAGGTTGCTGTAGCTGACCGTCGTGGTGAAGGAGTGGAGCCAGAAGGTGAGGCTTTCGATTTACCAGTCCATCATTGTTCCAACCCTCTCCTATGGTCACAAGCTCTGGGTGATGACTGAAAGAACAAGGTCGCTGATACAAGCAGCGGAAATGGGTTTCCTCTGCAGGGTGGCCGGGTGCACCCTTAGGGATAGGGTTAGGAGCTTGGACATCTGTAAGGAGCTTGGAGTAGAGCCGCTGCTCCACTGCATTGAAAGGAGCCAGTTGAGGTGGTTCAGGCATCTAGTCAGAATGCCTCCTAGCTGCCTCCCAGTGGAGGTGTTCCAGTCATGTCCACCTGGGAAGAGCCCCCAGGGCAGAACCAGGACAGGCTGGGAGGACTATGTCTCCCGGCTGGCCTGGGAATGCCTTTGGATCCCCCAGGACGATGTGGCCAGGGAACAGATTGTCTGGATGGACTTCCTCAGCCTGCTGCCACCACGACCCAGTTCTGGATAAGCGGCAGAAATGGATGGATGCTTTGTTTCATGATGCTTTTGTCGACAAAGACCAAGGTAACTGTGGCAGCCTCTGAGGCTGGTTTTGGCATTGCTGCACTGGTTTCATCTTATGCAGAAAGGTCATGTGACCAATGACTGGTGACACCTGAGCCCAGTGTCCACCAGCCTATAAATTGCCTGCAGTTAATCATTCTCTCTCTCTCTCTCCCTTTTTGCAGACATCATGCTGCCAGCGTTCTAAGCCTTGGTTTGCTCTGTTCATCATCATCTTTTTGCATCTTACAACACACACACACATACATTTTCCACTCATCCACCATGTACTTCATGCTCACCTTACTGACATTTACACCTCATTATTTGTTATTATTTGCTGACTTTACATTTGTCATTATATAATTTGTCAAATAAATACATTTGTTATTCCTTTAAAACGGTGTATCTCCCTTTTTGTCATGGCTTTGGGAGCCAGGCTGTGACATAACTATGTTACACAAAACTTAAGATGTCAAAAGGAAATACAAAGTCCCAAATGACAAAAAGGAAAAACAGACTCCCTGACATGTAACTTACACCATGTTTCAATACACCAGAATTAGGGGTGCTATTTTTAAAAACAAAATCCCTTATCCATGTTGTTGCAAACCATGTGCTTTTCTGATTGTAGTACTTTCTCCTTGTTGATGATGGTCTTGCCACCTTGCCCAAGAGAGGGAAGCAGAATGGTTTTGGTATTTAAATTGAGTGCCAACTCCACCAATATGACTGGATGGGTGGAGACTATACTTAGACAAAGAAACAATAAATTAAATATATGTACAATATTTTAAATATTCCCAAAAACTGGCATATGTGCAAGAGGAAAAAATTGTAGATATACTACATAAATAAATCTGTGAACTATGACGTGATGAGATATGTGCATTGTTTTCATATCAAGATGTCTGCAGAGGGGGGTTGGTCACGTGATCCGGATCAAGATGGACGCTTAAGACTTTTCTCCGCTCCAGGCTCTAGATAAATCCTCATCTTTCTCCAAATAAACTCACTACTACTAGCCGATTTGTACTCGAGAGATGCCTATAAAGACACGCGCCAAGAATTCTCCCATTTCTGCACCGCCGGCTTCCGTTATTAAGAAGATAACTGCTCAACAAGCGACCGCACAGGTACTGAGCGAGGCTAAACAAGGTGCTGCTGACACTGTTGAGCTAGCGCTAACTGACCAAGCAACCATGGAGCAGATTCTAGCTGAAATTAAGTTTGTGGCATCCTGGGTAAACAACATGGATGAATCGGTCGGCGCTCGTCTGGATACTATCAACGGTGCACTAAAGGAAATAAAAGCATCTGTCACCTCGGTGGAGGGCTGCCTGTCGGCTCTCTCTAACCGAGTGACAGACCTGGAAAAGCGCATGGATGAGGCCGAAGAGAGGATCTCCACTTCAGAGGACAGCCACGGTGCGTACGGCACTTCCATTGCCACCTTGGAAAAAACAGTGGAGCAGCTGCAACTGAAAATTGATGACTTAGAAAACCGTGGCCGACGTAAAAACCTGAAAATTATCAACCTCCCAGAGAAAGCGGAGGGCAACACTTCTCTCGCGGACTTTCTTCAGAAATCGTTGCCGACTTTGGTCGACTTGCCCGCCGATTACCCCCCGCTGAAGATTGAACGCGCCCACCGAGCCCTGGCTCCAGCCCCGGCTCCAGACAAGCCCCCGCGAAGCGTCTTGGTCCGGTTCCTGCGCTACTCCCAAAGAGAAACTGTGCTCAGAGCAGCGATGAAGAAACGTGACATTAACCATGGTGGCTCTCAGCTTCGGTTTTATGCTGATTTGTCCGCGGAGATCCTGAGACGGCGACGAGAGTTTGACACCGTGGGGAAAGCGCTGGCCCGTCACAATAAATATCGCGGATTTGCATATCCAGCGCGCCTCCGGTGTCTCCATGAAGGGCAAATCCGCCTTTTTGACCCTCCTGAGTCTGCGGCTGCATTCCTGGACACTCTTAAATGAGGTATTTTCTCATCTCCAATGTTACCATTTATAATGGAGAAAGACAATCCTTATGTGCACTGAGCCCCCACTGAACACTGTGTACGTATATTTCTGTGACCACCACACAGACGTTGACAGAATACAATGGTGCTGACTTAATTTAGCTGTTTCCTTTGGGGAAAAGGTGATCTTAGTTTTTTTTGTTTTTTTTACCCGTTACAATAAGTTACATAATAGGCTACATAATTACTGCTAATTTTGCATTTTGCTTAGTTTGATTTTACACCCTACAGCTCCTTTTTTCCCTCATGTTGTTTTCCTCTTTTTCTTTCTTCTTTTAAAAAAATAGCATTTATACTTTCATTATTATTATTATTATTACTATTATTATTATTATTATTATCAATTTAAATTTTAACAGCATATATGCCTTTGTATAAATCTTGTGTTTCATTGTGGTCCTAGCACAACTTAACTCATAATCCGGGGTGTGTCTCAGTGGCATTAATCACATAGCCTGGAGTTTGGACACTGTTTTGGGTGTCTTAGTTGTTACTGTGATCTAACTGTTGGTTAAGATTTGGACTGCGCTTAGAATGCCCAGTGACTTCTACTTGGGGTTTTTTTCCCTGTCGTTTGGGGACAGGATAGGGGGGGATAAGCACTGCTGCTCAGTTCTTATGTGTTTTATTTTTATTTTTTTCTTGTTAAACGACCAGAGTCTAGGTCCATTTCTCTATGTAACTGCCTGTACCTTGAATAATTTCTCTCCATTCAGTACCTGCCATCCAGTTACACTTCAGCTTTATGGCTCTCATGTCTGGTTCACTTAAACTCATTACTTGGAATGTTCAGGGACTGGGCCATGTAATCAAAAGGAAGAAGGTTTTAACATACCGTATTTCACCAATAAATCGCCCAGGTATTTAATATGCAAAATCGACTTGGACCCCGGGTGCTTAAAAGAACCAGGCGGCTATTCGCTGCAGGCCTTTATTTATGTTTGCACCAGGACATTATTGTGATGACAGCTGCTGTCCAATATATTTTCAGTCGGTTGATTTAAGATTACGGTACACCCTTTTGTTCTAACGTTAGCTAGCGCTCTTATTTTGACAGAAAACGGAGGTGTTGCACTGTTAGTCTGCAGTTAACTGTTTACTTCTGCAAAAATAAGGTGAATAGCCTTATTTTGGGTTACCTACATATAATGCAAATAATCGCCCCGGCGGTTATTCGGGTGGGCGTTTAATACGCAAAATGGGTGCAGACCCCAGGCGATTATAAGAATCCGGCGGCTATTTGCGGCCGGGCGATTAATTGGTGAAATACGGTTTTGAAAAAACAAAAATCAGATATAGCACTACTCCAGGAAACAAGGCTATCTGATACAGAACATCTGAAACTTAAGAGAGACTGGGTAGGCAAAGTCTATTTCTCCTTCCATTCACAGAACAAGAAAGGCACAGCTATTCTTATTAATAAAAATCTTCCTTTCATTTTGGAACATGAAGAAAAAGATTCAGAAGGGAGATTTATTTTGATTAGGGGCTCGATTCTTGAACAACACATAACTATTCTCAATATTTATGCCCCAAATAATGATTCTCCCCAGTTTGTGTCTCGGATAATTTTGTTGTTTAACCATCATTGCAATGGTCTGGGCTTCTTAGCCGGTGATTTTAATTGTATAATGAATGCCTCTCTAGATAAATCCTCCTCTGCGAATGTATCCAATCCGAGGTCATCTGCTGTCCTTAAAAATTTATGTACTGATACCGGCTTGATAGATATATGGCGACACTTAAATCCGAAAGTGAGAGACTACACGTTTTACTCACACCCTCAATTCGTATTCCAGATTAGACTATTTTTTCATTCCGAAAGAATTTTTACATTCTGTTCAGACTTGTAGCATAGACTGTATTGTTTTATCGGACCATGCTCCGGTACATTTGTACATTAACCCACTATTTCATATCCCTAAAACTCCCATTTGGAGATTTAATACATCTTTTTTGAATAGCAACTCTTTTTGTATCTTTGTTCGGAATAACCTGTCACAATTTTGGCTTGATAATAAAAATTCCCCGGTGTCCTCTGCTATGATCTGGGACGCAGCTAAAGCCACTTTGCGTGGACACCTTATTTCCTATAGCTCTCATCAGAAAAAAACCTTAGAAGCAAACAGAAAAAACCTTGAAAAAGAAATGTCTAGGCTGGAGCAAATACATAAACAGTCACCTACACCAGCAAACCTAAAGGCACTAGTGGCTGTTAAGACTGAACTTAATATGGATCACACTCGCCAGATCCATAAATTATTACTTTACACTAAACAGAAATATTATGAATTTGGTAACAAGTCTAGTCGTCTGCTTGCCCACCAATTGAAAAATCAAAATAATGATCACTCAATTATTTATTGGTATTTTAAAAGATGGTATCCCCTCTTCTTGGAGACATGCTTCTATTAGTTTACTTTTAAAAAAAGATAAAAATCCTTTGGACTGTTCATCATTTAGGCAAATTAGTCTCCTTAACGTGGACTACAAAATTGTTGCAAAGGTACTGGCTCAGAGACTGGAATCCATCCTCCCGAAAATAATAAACCCAGACCAGGCAGGATTTGTTAAATCAAGATATGGCACAGACAATGTACGTCGCGCTCTTAATGTTGTTCACTATCTTAACACTTACAAAAACCCTGCACTCATAGTCTCCCTTGATGCTGAAAAGGCCTTTGACCGAGTGGAGTGGTCTTTTCTGTTTTTGGTCTTAGAGAAATTCGGTCTGGGCCCTAACTTTATTAACATAATCAAGACATTTTATTCAGACCCAGTAGCCACTGTCAACACTAACGGCCTAATGTCCGATGGCTTCCCGGTGCGCAGAGGCTGCAGACAGGGGTGCCCCCTGTCACCCCTGTTATTTATATTATTTATTGAACCTTTGGCCGAGGCCATCAGAATTAACCCTGATATATCTGGAGTCCATCTCCTTATTTGCAGATGATATTCTCTTATATCTGAATAAGCCTGAGGAATCAATTCCAGCAGTTCTGAAATCTATAGCCACGTTCAGTGCCTTATCAGGTTATAAGATAAACCTGGGGAAATCTGTTGCTACGCCTTTCAATATCCCTCTGGATATGCCAGTACAATTTCCCTTTCAAGTATCTAGGAGGGGTTTCAAATATCTGGGTATTTTTATCACCCCTGATTTAAATAATCTATTTGAATCTAATTATTCACCTCTAATTCAAAAGCTTAAAAATGATTTAACAAAATGGGCCTCCCTCCCAACTTCTCTCCTTGGGAGAATCAATACTATAAAAATGAATATTCTTCCACAATTGAACTATTTATTTCAAAATCTCCCGTGCTATTTGACCCCTGCCTTTTTTAAATCTCTGAACTCTCATATATCTCGCTATATTTGGAATAACAAACATCCAAGAGTCAAGTTCTTTTTGCTTACAAAGCCAAAGGATCTCGGAGGCCTGTCCCTGCCCAATCTACAATTATATTATTGGTCAGCACAACTTAAAACAATGTCAAATTGGTTTATAAACAGGAAAGGTTCCCTATGGTTGGGTTTTGAATCCTTATTTTGTTATCCCAGAAAGCTCAACTCCCTTCCCTTTATCGATAATATAGATCAGTTAAATCATCTCATGAATAACATAATTGTTTATAATACACTACTGGTTTGGCAAGATGTGAGGAAATACTTGACTATTGCCCCTGTCATCTCTCTCCATTCTCCCCTGGCCTTGAATCCAGATTTACCAGAACAGATTAGGAGTATTGGTTTGATGGAGTGGACCTCTAAAGGCCTATCTAATTTTACAAACCTGTTGGTCTCCGATTCAGTTAAGTCTTTTAAACAAATTAGGGCTGACTTTGACATTTCCCACAAAGACTTTTATAAGTATCTTCAGATTCGTCACTTTGTAGGGTCCCTCTTGAGGTCAGGCAAGATCCGTATGAGACTGTCAGAGCTGGAAAATACTTTAGTTCAGACGAAATCTCCCAAAGGGCTGATTTCTAAGATTTATACTTCATTAATTTACTCCGACTCCTCGGGCTTTGACTCTCTGAAGCTGTTGTGGGAGCGTGACCTGGAGGTGACATTTACTCCTGTGGACTGGGACAAGATCTGCAGCGGAATTTTTCCTAAATGTACCTCAGTCTCTATACACGAACAGAACTTTAAATTCTTTCAGAAAACTTATTACTCTCCTGTTCGCCTCCAGAAAATGTTCCCTGAGACTTCCAACCTTCGTTATAAATGTAATACACATAGAGGTACATTTATTCATTTGTTTTGGTCATGTGACCACATCCAGACTTTCTGGAAGGGTGTTCACTCTGTAATCCAGGAAGTCATTGGTAAACAGTTCTCCCTGACTCCTTCTTTTTATTTACTTAACCATTCTCCTGCTAATTTCTTGGACACTGACACTAAATCTTTGATGATAATTCTTTTGTTTCTGGCTAAAAAATGTATCTTGCTAAGGTGGTCAACTCCTCAAGTCCCTACGTTCAGGGTTGGGTTAGGGTTAGTTCAGGAGGATCTGGGAACCTTTACATTCCTTCCTGCGAGGACTCTGACCTCTCGTCTATCCCTGGAGCACTGGAGCTGTTTGCCCTTTCTTATATTTTATTTCATGTATGTGTTTTTTTTTTTTTTTTTTAATTTACCTGTCTCCTGTTGTCTTTTTATTTACTTATTTATTCCTTATATATACGTATAGCGCAACGCTTACTGTTGTTTTGGGGTGGGGGTTTTTTGTTTGTTTGTTTGCTTGTTTTGTTTTGTCCTGTTTTGTTTTGTTATGTACTTATAAAACCAAAAAACCAATAAAGAGAATATATTAAAAAAAAAAAGATGTCTGCAGAGGGTCAAGTATTAAGGGGGCTCCAACTGATCGGCCACCAATTGTTTCTAATTAGCTTGTTCAGTGGCCCCGACCCGAACAGGGCCCGACTAGGCCAGCCTGAGGCCCTACCCTACCCGACTAATTAGCCGAACTTTAGGCCCGACAGCCTGATAAAGCCCGAAAAAAAAAATCGCCAAATTCGCCATTATTTAGCAGCGCCGGTGGCTCAAATTCTAGTAGCAGTAAGAGAACGGACATAATAGTTGGCGAAAGGCAGCTTCATATGTTCAGTTGTTCATAAAACATAAAAGTAGGCTATTAATTTCTCCGTTCTCTACTTCTCTGTTGTAAAGTGTCTTTGATTTATGACTCTGCTGAGCAGTGGCGGTTCTGCCTATGTTGCCGCTCTAGGTGAAATTACTGGCTTGCACCCTTTCATGTTACTACTCCAACCCCCCCACCCCCGCGGCACCAGTCGGCCGCGGCACCGGGGCACCATTAGTCGGCATCAGGCGGCACCATCAGTCAGCATCAGGCCGCTCACCTGTCAGATCTGGCAGACCTGACAGGGTGGGTGCGGTACCGGACGGTGCCGCAGCCGGCCCGCCTGATGCCGACTGATGGTGCCGCGGCCGGCCCACCTGATGCTGACTGATGGTGCCGCGGCATGTGCGGGTTAGGGCTGTGACAACGAACTTCGAAATTCGATATTAATTCGAACTGGAGGGAGGGATATAACGTTCGATTGCTGAAATTCACGTTCGAATGTGTGTGTGTGTGTGTGTGTGTGTGTGTGTGTGTGTGTGTGTGTGTGTGTGTGTGTGTGTGTCTTTGTTTACGTTGCGTAACGACGCAAATCAACGTTACGCGTGATCGTGCGCGGGATAAAAAAAAAGTGTGGGCATGCATCAGTGCAGCGCGACACCACTGCTGCATATTTATGTTCATTTTGATATTTATTTTAGTATTTGGCAGTGACAAAATAGCATTGTCTGGCAGCTTTGAAAAATGGTTGTATTGTCGCTGACCTGACCTGTTGCAATGGATACGTTTGGCTGCTTTATTAAACGTCATTGCTGTACTTTTTGTGGTCTGTTTTATATATTCTAGACATTCCTAAGAAATTTCATATTGAGTGAGAGTTGAAGTGCATTAGTTATCTTGCGTGCTTATTAAAATACGATCGTAAATACATCCAGATTATCATTATTAATGTTGTGCCTTTCAGAAGGAAAGCGCTTGTTAATATGGTTGAAACGCCCTCTGGCGGACAGACCGTAAATGACACCCATATTGTACATATCAATAGGCTAAACAATAGACTAAAATTGACCCTAAAAATTCGAACATAATTCGATATTTGACATTATAGGGCAATCGAAATTCGAAATTTATTTTGGAGGAAAGTCACAGCCCTAGTGCGGGTCAATACGGTAGTTTAGAAAACTGGCGATTTTTTTTTTCTCGTGTGCCCCCAAGTAGATTGCGCCCTGGGCAGCTGCCCACACTGCCCATAGCAAAAACCGTCCCTGCTGCCAAGTCTGCCAGCACAGCGGGATACTGCTGCAACTCTCTCTCACTTGTTTGCGCTGCGCTCGCACAGCTGGTTGTCTGTTTGTCACTGAAAGTTTAGCCTCCAAATCCAATCCAGTCTCTCACTCTCTCCACCAGTCACATAAAAATGAAACGTCATAATCAATAACAGAACAAATAATTCTATTTTTTGATTTAAAAAAAAAATAGAATTATTTGCCCAATTCACGTAAATTGCCCAATTCACGTAAATTTTAGGCCTGACCCGACCTGAAAATGTCGGGTCAGGTCCCCCCTTCCTGTCTGCTTACTGTTGTAATGTTAATGTTGATAATAACATTTTGAATACACAACACAGCGTATAGGCTGGGTCCGGCTGGCCAGTACCTTGTGTTACAGTACAAACACTGGCCAGCCAATCTCCAGACTGACTTGCCATCCAGATGAGGGCCTAGAACTTAACTTTGAGATGCCCTGACTTATGATACCAAAAAACCATAGGACAATGAAGTGAAACCGCATGAGTACACAGAGACAGCTACGGCACAGTAGGCAGTTATAAAGTGCTATAGTTCAATGATCAGCTGTGAGGATAACTTTTTACTGTAAGTAGAGATGTACCAAGAGTGCTGGTCTAGAATCAGATGTAATCTTTTATTTAATATGAAGTAATAGGCAAAACTAATCAGTACTCAAATGACTTGGTGTCTTGTTCTCCTTGTGATGACAGCTTATCTGGGTTTAAAAAAGTAAAAGTAAAAGGAAAGTTATTAAAGTAATGAGTTACTTTATTAAATTACTTTACCAACAGCTGTCACTCAGCTGAGACACTGCAACAGCAACTCTAGAGCAAGGACAGCCAGAAACAAAAGAAATATCAGCCAAAATAATGAAATGAACAATTGCCAGTGTAATAGGGTTAGCCAACTCAGTTATTATTTTGTCACTGTCTGTCAATTAAAGATTTACAAAAAAAAAGTTTAATGTTGCCAAAGCCACTTGATATACCTTATACTGGATTGTACTGACCTTCTTGCTCCCCCCTGTGAACATTGTGTGTACAACAGGAGTCACCTAAGAATATTATACCATATTTCACCAATTAATCGCCCGGCCGCAAATAGCCGCCTGGTCCTTATAAACGCCTGGGGTCCAAGTTGATTTTGCGTATAACGCCCGGGCGATTAATTGGGGAAATACGGTAGTCATGATGCAGTTTAATGATGCATTTGATGCTACATTTTTGTTTTATTTTATTTTTTAAATAAATATACAAATATGTTCAAATCTCTTTTATTTTTTTCTGAATATAGTATTCAAATTTGATTTTTTTGGTCCATCTGACAACCCTAGAGTGTATATTTAGCTTTTATTCAAATTTTTATTTTATATAATTTCATTTATTTTATTCTACTGTAAAGCTGTATTTGTCGGCCTCTAAACTGTTTCAAATAACCATAGGCTGCTCTGGTTTAAGTTGTGTCTGTAAGAGAGAGAGAAAATGTTGCACCTGTGCCAACAAATACAAAAGTGTCAATTCATGATACTTTCCCATTTCTTAATTTTAAAACTTAATTTACAGTTTTGTTAAGAACAGTTAAAGAAATATTTGTGATAAATGCTGGGTATCGGTTGATAGTGCTTCAAATGATCAGCCCCAAAATTCAATATCAGGCATGTACAGAAACAGTCAGGGATATGTGTGTGCATCTGAAGGGAAAGGAAGTCTGTCTGAGTTTAGCGAAGCAGACAAGATTAATATTGTATCACTGACACTGTTATAGATTGATGTACCATGAAGAAACCTGTCAAATGGTGAAAGCATGAGACCCCTATTGAGAAACCGCTGTCCTTATGAGGAAAATGAGCCTTATGGAATCACCTCCTCCCCTTAGTCTTTATGTACTGCACCAAATTGATGCCCTATGTCCTGTCAGATAAGCTACACAATGTAGGAGGTTGCTATGGGGTTATAAAGGAGATGGGGCCCTTGGTGGGGGTTCTGTGTAGATCTCATCACCCCATGGCCTCTACCCATTCCTCCAGTGCTCGGTTACATTTAGTTATTATTAATTTAGGAAATAGTAAGGGGACAAATAAGAGGGAGATGCTCTCCCTCATACTAACCATGCAATGTTCTATTAGGGTCATGTTATGTTGGGAATCCATTATTCTAGGTGTATTCTGCTGTGGGCTAAGGGGTGTTGTAGTATCTCTTTTTGGGAGGCCCTGTTAGGGTTTGAGTTTAGGGTGTGGATTTAGGGCTTAGTGTGAGTGCTAGCTTAAAGGTGAGGGTTAAAGTTAGGTTGAGGTGGGCAGGTGAGGAAAGAGTGAGGGTTGAGTTTGGGGTGGGGAGGTGAGGGAAGGTGATGTTTAAGGTTAGGGTGACGGAGGGGGTGGTGGTTAAGGTTGGGTGGATAGGGTTAGGATTAAAATATATAGGTTAGCATTAAGGGTTAGGTTCAAGTTGGCCACAAATATAGTAAAACCAGTGTGTGTGTGTGTGTGTGTGTGTGTGTGTGTGTGTGTATAAAACCTACCTGTATGCAGTCAGTTCTACTTTAGCATGTTCACAGCTGACCAGCTCAGGTATGAGAGACAGGTGTGAGATCTGAGTGGCAGCCCAGCCAAACTGGAAGATGACGATGAATGGGATGAAATAAGTCAGGCTGACCCACTGTGGTGTGATGAAGTTGCAGCCGAGACACTGGCTGAAGATGAAGGCAAAAGACAGAACCACGCTCACTGTACCTTAACACACACACACACACACACACACACACACACACACACAAGTAAACACTGGGTGTGGTAAGCAGACAGTATGTATATAGATAGATGACATGCAGCAAAGGACCTGAGGTCGGATTCGAACCCCAGTCGCTGCGATCGGGACTAAGCCCTGGTACATGGTACGCACTCTTAACTGCGCCCATAAATGATCTATTTATATAGATAGATATATAAATAGATCATCATCAGATTAACATCTAAAATATTTTAAAATTATTTTAAAACTGTCCAAAAATCTGTGCTTACCAACAGAAAAAATGAATTATATTTTCACAGCCCAAAGTCACAATAATCTAAATTGTTTTTGTTAGCATTGTCTTCATTCACAGCGTTTAATACGTGACATAATCACAGCACACGTACGTTCTCTTTGTGTGGACAACCGCGCCATGGGCACACACTTTTTATTAAGTACACCTGCAGGTCATCAACTCATCAGGTAGGTCATATGATCACAATACGTCGCTAAATAAATCAGTGCTTGCCGTAACAAACAAACAACTTATTTTCAGGGGCATAATAGCAATAACAAATGAAATGAGAGCACATCTCTCAACAGTTTTTTTTTTCTTTAAATGTTAGAACTACTCAAAAAAAAAACAACAACATTTGAGTTTATAAAAATATTTTGAAAGGAAACTGCAAATTTCAGGTTTCAAAGGGTTACATGCCTCACTGACAGGGTGCATGACAAAGTCTTGTTAAAGACTGAGGTAGTTCAGTTTTTACTAGACAATAAAATGTGTGGGACAGGTCAGCAGAGCAGAGTCCACAACAGCAGCTTCATAAAAAGAAAGAAAGAAAAAAGAAAAATTATTGTGTGAGCGTGTCATCTACACGGTCATGGACAACTGTCCAGTCAGGGCTCCTATGGAGCAGTTTCATTCAACAAAGTTGTTTCTCTCCAATAAACAGATTACGTTCACATGACATCCATTCAAAGAAAGAGAAGCAGAAAGAATGACAGTGAAGTGGTTGCTCTCATTCAACACATCTAACTTGGTATTGATGACATTAACATGCATCTGTCTCATGTTGTGTATAGCTGGTTCAGTTGGAGCACTTTCACGCCTGACACTCAAGTGTGCACACTGACATCTCACTCCTCTTCCTCTAGTGCTTGTAATATTGCCATATTTTCAAAATGTTTCTATCTGAGCTACCTGTTAATCATGTAAGAAGTGTACATGGATTGCAGATCTAGTAGATCTAGTAGACAGATAAAGTGCGTCTTGGAAGTGACCCAACTTTTCCAATTGAGAAAGTAATCAACAATACAAAAAAAGATAATTTCATACATTACATAATTACTTAATTTATAGTACATGGTAACCCTATGTCTTAGTAACCTCAAAATATGTTTAATTTTTGTGATTTTATAATTAAAATTTACAAAAACCTAGGGACGCCCCAGTAGCTCACCAGGCAGAGCACGTACCACTTGTTGAGGCTGAATCCTAATCACAGCATCCTGGGTTCAAATCTGATCCCAGGCCATTTTCTGCATGCCATCCCCTCCCTCCCCTCCATTTTCTGTCTCTCTCTACTATGACTGTCAAATCAGTCAGAAAAATTCTTAAAAAAAAAAAAAAAAAAGCCATAATACCTTGCACTACACACCTTGATCAACTCCTCCAACCACCATCCTGGCCAAGCCTTTGCCCTACTGAAGGCTGACCAGTGAATGGGGACATGTTCTGCCACATAGTACAAAACGCAAAGACATTTTCTCCCATTCATCGAGTCAAAAATTGCAACACCATAGATAACATTTTTACATGGACTATGGAGAAGAAAACTATAATTATACTAATTAAAATGATATATTTAAAGGTCAGATAAGTGATGCTGGATAAATTTTACCATGTTTGCACAAGATGTTTGAATGCGGCCTTTAAAAAGCATTTGATACTTAACGTAAACAAAAATATCTCCCCTATAGGCAACAGCACTTCAAAGGGGTGGTCACTGGATTACTAATTAATTAATGTCTTAATTGTAAAGGGACGGATGGATGATGCACAGAGCTGAATGATGATTGCTGTAAATGGCACATTATGATCATTATGATCATCATGGTCCCAGACTCCCAGCGCCTCTGGGTGGCTGACCAATGTGGAAGAATGAGGAGTGGACAGTGACATCACAGGCTCAGGTACAGACATAGTTTCATTACACAGACAAACCTACTTTCCACCAGGAATTACCAGTGCACCCCGGAAGGTTCACAATATATTCATTTAGAGAAAAAAAAAACCTGTATCAAATTCTAGATGTAAAAACACCTAAGTGTTGCACATGTTTTTGGGCACATTCATGGTGAAGGGTAAAGTTACAGTTAAATTGTTACAATGTCATACTTGAACACTAACAAATCAGGGTGAGATTAAACTAGTAATTTCTCTCCAGTTCTCATTTTGCTGAAGACCCTGTGGAAGCCAGTCAAGGACCCCTGTGGGCCCTTGAACCCCACTTTGAAAACCATGGTCTTAAAATATTCTCTCATCTACCAATCATTCATCCTAACCTCACCCCAATAACATGACTGTGTTTCTTACTGACGTGCTGTTGGATCTATCCATCTATCTATCAGCCAGTCAAGGACCCCTGTGGGCCCTTGAACCCCACTTTGAAAACCACGGTCTTAAAATATTCTCTCATCTACCAATCATTCATCCTAACCTCACCCCACTAACATGACTGTGTTTCTTACTGACGTGCTGTTGGATCTATCCATCTATCTATCAGCCAGACTTACCCACTAAGTGCCATGTCTTCCTCTTGCCATAGTTTCCACAGCCAGGAGTTTGGTCAGACTCATAGCCGATGAGAGGAGTGCAGACACCATCAGCTATCTGTCCAACCAGCAGCAGCAGGCCTGCAGCATGAGGAAACATCCACCAGTCACAGCAATTCAGGCTTGTTAAAATTTCACCAGCATTTAAAAAAGGCAATCTGATCCAGCATCATTGATCTGACCTTTAAACATATCAGTTTAACAATTAAAAATATAGTTTCCCTTGTATTTTTTCCCCACAGCATTTTTTCAAGATTTTTTTCTTTTCTCCTAATTTTCTTGTCTGTTTTTCATATCCATTTTCTTACTAATATACAAATGTTAAATTGCTTATTCAAAGTGAGATTTGTTTTGGCCTCTCTGATACTGTAAATTCTGACACTGCCACTACAAAAAGGGCCTTAAATATTGGATATCTGTTTGTTTTTGCTTTTATGACTAGTTTTTTCAAGTTAATTTTGGGCTTTTTTGAGGGGGAAAGAACCAAATCATTATCACCTCTTTATTAGATAACAAATTACTTCTTGACAATGGTCACAAATATCTATTATGCGGTGGATTTGTAAATCTAACCTGCATATGTGTTCTTGAATCCCAGCACTGAATGGTAGAATACCAGCAGGTAGGTGAACCACATGGAGGCACACAGGTCGTTGAGAAAGTGTCCTACTGCATAGCTCAGCTTCTCTAACACAGGCAGATTGTCCGACATTATGGATCTTCTTTCACCAATAACCTGACTCACAGATTTAACAATTAAGGTTAGGATGAAGATATCAGATGAATCTATCCAAGCTGTCGATGGAGCTGAATCAATTGACCGCAAAACACACTTTGGATTCCTTTTTGATGCCCTGTCTGTAAAGGGACGTTGGGCTATAATTTGTCTGTTGAGGAAGTTTTACGTGGTTCCTGCTGTGGTCAAAAAATAATATCTTCCCTTCCAGAGTTCCTTGTAGTCAGGTGACAGTGGGCGGACCAAAGCCAGAAAAAAAAACAACGAAACTTTCGGAGAGACAGCGGTACAGTGTCTACCTTACATGCATCAACACAGAACTACCCTTGAATCATGTCAAAATACCAGTTACTAGCTACGCAATAAAATCGCGAAAAACGACCAAGACTGTCACATTCCAGTGCTGGTTAAGTGGCGTTGATGTAGACGGCCCAAATCCCTTTCAAGTGGCTTCCAAAACTAAACAGAAACGTGGAAGTAGGAGCTGCTCACCATCTTCATTAACTTGTCGGGCAGCAGCGTCTGCTCTGAGGGCTAAGACAGGAGGAGGAAAGCCCCGAGCAGCTGCAGAATGAACATTTGGAACAAGACCGAAACTTAAAATGCGCCCAAAATACGTTAAAAAAAGATGTGCAGAATGACAGGCTTTGTTAAAAACGCCGAAACGCCAGACATTATTTCAAATGTATTGCTCAAACAGATTAGCTGTATGTACTTTTATTGGTAGAAGGGTAAAATACGCCCACCCCTGTGACGTCTCAGTGCCTCGGCGTCATTGTATTTTCCAGAATTATTGACAGAACTGGCGAAGTCGCCCGTCTCACTTTCTTCCGCTCTCTGGTTTACAGATGCTGTGGACTGTCGAGACCGACCAGGTTTGATGACGTAGAAACAAATGCCTGATCAGCGGACCAATAGGAAAGATCATCTTCACCTCTTAAGCCAGCACTTCATGCCTGATGTGATGCAGCTGCTGCCAAAGATTTTAACAAAAATACGTTTTATTCTGAAACCATGACACAACAAATGTTGAGGGTAACTGATTTCCATGCTTAAAGACCTGCGTTCCAATACTCATATTACCATACTATTTAGTAGGCAAAAAAAAAAAAAAAAAAAGAATTAGTGTGTCCCAAAACATAATATATCAGATGCAGTATACCAAGAGTACCAGGATGCTCTACTACATCCGGCCAGATTTCGCAGTATGCATTTCCATGGATACAGGAGAGAAAGCTAGATACGTCACCGTGCTGGTGAGCGATGTGCTGACGCGGCGGCCATTGCAGAGGGGGCATCCCTCCCATTGTGCACAATGCCCGTACAATTAAAATAAATCATAACTCGCTTATTTCTCAACCATTTTTCACGCTTTTTTTTTTTTTTGTTACCAACGCCATGACATGTTATTATAATACAGAAGTTTTGATTAAATAAAAAAAAAAATCAAAAATTCTCTCTACAGGCACTCTACCATATCTATGGAGAGGGACCCATGGAGGGACCCAACTGCAGTCAAGATGGCGGACATGGGCGCCGCCATAGATATCTATCTATGGGCGCCGCCATAAACATAATATACGTAGACGCTTCATAGGCTGCCGCTGCCTATTGGAGCTGACGTAGCAGCCGGCCGCCATCTTGGATGGGTCTCTAATGGCTCCCACTGCATTTATTTCTACTGTATCCCCAACTTTAATAACCCATAACTCCCCGAATTTTTACCCGATTTTCCCAGGGTTTGGTTTGTTACAAACAGCAGAGTTTCAGTTATGATACAGGATGCTGTCACACATTAAAAATACGTACTTTCATGCTGAAAGACGTATTATAACAAAATCATATGGTATGGCATATAGATACATGTATAAATGAATTAATTTTATAATTTAAAAAAGAAACAAGTTTGATTGTTCATTTGAATTTATTTCTCTCTCTTTCTCTCTCTCTCACTCAGACACACACACACACACAGAGGACATCACTGACAGTCTGACCCTTCCTGCTCACTACAGAGCTTTGACGACTCGGTCGCAACAAAAACCTCCGTCTTATAGCAACTTCCCACTGCCTCCTCAAGCACGTATCACTGGGAAACCTTTAAAAGGAAAAAGAAAAAGAAACAGCAAGAGTCAAAGAGAGAGAGAGAGAGAGAGAGAGAGAGTACCAGTTCCTGCTGTAATAATGTTACACGTAAGTAATGATGATATAATATTATAAATGGTAAAATAACCAAAATTATTGTTCAGTCTTACTTCTGAAAGGTAATCCCACGCGATCTGGTTTAAATCCTGTGCCGGTTATTGCAATTATAAGCTGCACAAGATACCGGCATTTTTGCTAGCTCTCCATTGACTCTGGTTGACTCTGGTGCTAGCCTAGAGTGAAGAGACCCATCCAATATGGCGGCGACGCTGCTCACGTTCCAGCACGTCATGAGGCGTCCATAGACATAATATACGTAGACGCCTTTTGATGTTTTTTTCTCTCTTTGTTTGTGTTGATGTTTCGTCTCCTTTTCTCTAACCCCATTGTATATTGTATATTGTACGTTGTAAATAAAATAATAATAATAAAAAAAAATCCATACCGGAAGTCCGTACCGGAAGTTTCTTCTTCGTGTATGGTGTAGAGGAGAGAGAACCGCTGTCGTTTTTCGCGACAGCGTCATCTTCAAGGTTGGATTTGGTGTTGTGCACTAAAGTGAAATACTAACAATGCTAACAACAATTTCAGCTCGACATGCCCGTTTTGCGGAGATGGTGGTGTCTGTTGCTTTTGGAAAACAACACCTTGAGCAGGTAGAAATAAATATTCAGTAGATGAGATGGCCTAATGAACATTGGTAGCCATTTTTATTTTTCCATTGTTTGATGTTTTTTTCATTCATGTATTATGTACACACGAGTGCTGACCTCGGGCCCTTCTTTATTTCAAACTAACTCTATTTTCTCATTTGTTATTCTGTTATTGCTATTGACTGATTGTGTCAGTGCTTTATTGTCTGTTGCACTCCAAGCATGTTTTGGCTTTATTTGGATCTTTAGGAGGCACTGTAAAGTCATTTGATACTTGTTTGGCTTGAATAAACTATACTGGACTGGAGTAGAAGAAGCTCAACTTCCTTGTACTTGTAAGATATTAAGTCAATATAGTCATGGAAAAGTCTTTGCCCACTGGACCAAGGAATGCCAGGAGCTCCTTGAGGGAAATCATATTCCAGTCTTCAGGCAGAAGAGGAAGGCTGTGCAAGACACTGAGGTTAGTTATCAAGATGGATGATATATAACTGAAGTTTTATTGATTTTAGTGTTATTGAAAACAGTTTAACACAAGATTGTCTCTGCTGGAGTCCTTCAAAATGCAAAAGGTTTTCTGGATTACCATTCTCATGACCCTGCAAATTGACTTTTCCAGAAAACCAGGGCAGAGAGGGCCTCTGATGACAACAGACAGTGCATGGCTGACCCAGAGAGATTCTGTGAGGATGATTGAGGAGGTCACAGGCATAGGAGAAACAATAAAGAGAGGGGAGATAAGACTGCTGGATTTTGTCTTCGATGTGATGCTCCCAGAGGTAAGAACGTCAATCTAGCTTACTTGGGAAATGGAAGGAAATTATTGGATGTTCAATTTTATTCCTCTGGAAAGCATAAAAACAAAAGAGTGCACCCTTTACAGCATCACAAGGTATGATTGGATCATGTATCTATTTTTCAGCTTTTGATCAAACGCCTTCAAGAAGAAGGGTTGATAAGGCTGAAGGCAGAGATCATGATGGCCAGTGGGAGCCTCTTTTAAGCCCCACCACCACCACCCGCTACCGCCTACCCCCGAGAGAGCATGATGGCCAGTGGGAGCCTGGCGACCCCCGTTCATTGTCTTTTCATTGTTGTATGTTCATTTATTTGTTTGTCTGTTCTGTTTTTTGCTTGCTTTGGTTTTTGAGTAAGCATTTAAGTGAATAAAGATGTTTACAAAAAAGAGAACTTCAAATCAAGTCATTATTGCCAGTATGATAGTGTAATATTGTGTTTTATTGGATTCCAGAAATAAAATAGCATTAACAGAAGACTGACAATAGGAAAATGTAATTGTTGCATTCATTTAATAGCTAAACCTGATAATGAACACATTTGTAGACCGAGGAAATACCTGTTCTGTTGCAGTAACAAATGTCTGGGGCATTGTGTTGCCCATGATGCCCCCGCTCATCCCTGAAGATCCCTGGTGGGTGAAAATATGACCAGTAGGATTGAAGCCATTTTGCTAAGCTGCTCTTCTCTGCCTTTGAACAAACAATGTGTGGGGAGCTTTGTCTGTGCAGTGTTTGAGTGATATTTGCTCCAGAGGCAGATTAATACACCAGGAATCTACAACAACTTTCCTTCCTCCCCAGCAGTCTGCAGCATAAAAGACTGCACAGACTGATGAAACATCTGCTGTCAGGTAATCTGTGATCCAGGAGATAAAGGAAGGATCATATGATCAATGCATAATGTCTGGACAGTACCACCAATGATTTACAGTGGCTTTTTTTTTTTTTTTTTTTTAATTAAAATTAATATTAATGTCAAAGTAAGTATTACATTTGTTGTGACAGTGCATGTTGCAACTGCTGCCTAATCTGAAAGTCTTCAGTTAATTTGGTTGTGTAAATTCTCATTTTATTAATCCATTTTATTAATCCTCAGTTGATCATTCTGGAGCTCACAGTGCCCTGGGAAGAGCGGATGCACGTGGCCAATGAGAGGAAGCGTGCTAAGTACCAGGAGCTGGTGGAAGAGTGTAGGAGGCAAGGCTGGAGAACTCGCTGTGAGCCTCTGGAGGTGGGCTGCCGAGGATTCGCAGGGCAGTCACTCTGCAAAGTGTTCATGATGTTGGGCCTCACCGGGGAGGCTAAGAGGAAGGCCATCAGATCTGCAACTGAAGCCGCAGAGAAAGCCACAAGGTGGCTATGGATCAAGAGGGCAGAGCCGTGGGCAAATGCTGCTGGGACACAGGCTGGGGTCTGATCAACCCTGGTCGGGTCGCCTGGGCGAGCGTGTATGATGTTGAAAGACCCGAAACACCCAATGACCCCAGGTTACAGCACTGATGATGTGTCCCAGCGCATCCGTAGGATGTATCTTACACCCCCAGTTTATTTAATATGAGAATTCAGTCTATTCAATATTAGCTATTATTCAGTCCTACTGAGAGTGTGTGTGTGTGTGTGTGTGTGAGGGTGGACCCCCCTACCACCACCACCACACAAACATAATATTCACATTTGTATTTAATATATTTAATTATATGTATTTAATAACGTTGTTATTAAAGTTATATTCATGACACATTAACATTAAAAGGTAGTGATTAGTGTAGGCTTACTAACTTCTGAGTTTTACAGTAGCCTATAAACTTGCGGAGTCAAAATAACTAGTCAATTCCCCACATCAGCGGATGGATAAATAATCTCAAATTATTCTAAAAATCTGTATATTACATGTCTAACAAAACCGCCCGAACACTCTTTTCATTAATGGATTTGTTTACCCTCCTAGATAAAAGAGTAAAAAAAACAACAACAACTAGTCAATTATACGTTTACGATAAACATGTATTATCATTATGATATTATTATGATATTATCAAACATCTTTCTAATTGTTTTATTTGGAAATTTAATACTCTCAAAGTCACAGCCTCCAACTAGGAGACATGGAAAGTTAGGAGAGATGTGAGTTGAGTTTGAAACAATCCCTTGAATTAAGCCTAAAGTAGGGACAGGGATGGCTTTTATTATGGATTCAAAGGAGTTACGATTGATTACTAGATCATATTTAAGGCAAACATTTTCATAAGTCATCACACACCCATCATCGTCAACCAAATGAATTAGAGACCAAATACCTTTGTTCATCCAGTCCTTGTTATATAAGGACTTGTTTTTAACTATAATGTATCTATTGTTCCATATCGGTGTGTTGTGCGGGGTAAAATTGTGATTGTACAAAAGTTTCCAATATAAGAGGACTTGCTGGTGAAATAGGGATAATTTCACAGGAAGTTTCTGAATACTGAAATCACATTTTAATAGAAACTGTATGCCACCCAGTTTACTGAAGACTTCTCTGGGGATATGATGCCAAAAGCTGTTATTGTTAAGGAAGATTTTTAACCAGTTCATTTTCAGTGTACCATTTATAAACTCAAAATCAATAGCCTGTAGACCTCCATCTTTGTATTCTTTGGTCATCTCTGTTCTCTTAATATAGTGTGTCTTTTTCTTCCATATATAATCAAAATTAATTTGGTTAATCTTCTTAATGGCTCTGTTAGGAATGGCTAAAGAATATGCTGGATATATACATCTCGATATGCTTTCCATCTTAGTAAGAAAAACTCGACCCAATAATCTGATGTCTCTTAACAACCAGGAGTTAAGTTTAGTATGACATTCCGTTATTACTCTCCATACATTCATATTTTCTCTTTCAGTTGGGTTTTTAGAGATATGTATTCCTAAGTATTTAACAGCTGATTTTATAGGGATGTTGTATGCTTCTGTTAATTCACACTGATGAATTGGCATTAACTCACATTTATTCAGATTAAGTTTAAGCCCCGAGGCATTGGAAAATGTATTAATTGCTTGTATAATCTTGGGGACTTCAGTTAGCTGTTTTATAAAAATGGTCGTATCATCTGCCAGCTGGCTAATAACAACAGGTATCCCAATAACGTTTAACGGAGCAATGTCTGAATTTTTAATAAAAACTGAAAGCATTTCTGTAGCAATTATAAAGAGAAATGGGGAGATAGGGCAGCCCTGTTTGACCCCACGTTTGATAGCGAATCTTGGTGATGTGCCTCCTGGTAAAGAAATAGAGCTATTTGCATTATCATAAAGAGACTCTATAGTAGCTCTAAATTTATTCCCAAAACCTAAAAGTTTTAAACACTGAAAAATAAAGGGATGTTCAATTGAGTCAAAGGCTTTATAAAAGTCAAGAAACAAAATAAAGCCGTCGTCTTCAATTAAATGTTTATAATCTAGGAGATCAATTACCAAGCGGATGTTGTTGTGAATAGATCTGCCTTTCATGAAACCAGACTGGGAGTCAGATATGATTTTGTCTAGGTTACTTTTTAATCTATTGGCATAAACAAGGGTTACAATTTTATAATCAGTGTTCAATAATGTGATAGGTCTAAGATTATCCAATATTTTGGGGTCTTTACCTGGTTTGGGGATTAAAGTAATTATACCTTGTTTCATAGTGGGAGGAAATGACAGATTATCAATTGCTTCCTTTAGCATAAGAAAAAATGGATTTTTTAATAGGTCCCAAAAGTGTCGGTAGAAGTTTGATGTAAGGCCATCACAGCCGGGAGATTTATTTAAGGATAAGCTGTCTACAGCTTTGTCCAGCTCCAAAATAGTAATATCAGCATCACATAACTTTTTAAACTCCTCATCTATACATGGGATAAGATCTTTGATATGGTTGAAAAAGGAATCTGAATCAGTAACAGAAAAGGTAGACGAGTATAATTTACTGTAAAAAGAAGTTATTTCCTTAGTTATCAAGGTTGGATCTGTACATGGTTGGTTTCGAATCAATAAGGTTTTAATTGAATTTCTCTCGTCTTCTTTTTTCTAAACGACAGAAATAACCTGTACTTCTCTCACCATCTTCTATCCATTTAGCTCTAGATCTTATGTAGGCTCCTTTCGCTTTTTTGAGATAGATCTCATCCAGTTTGGTTTGCAGGGTTAGAATTTTCTGTTTGTCACTGTCAGTTGGTGATGCCTTATTACAATAAGTGTTTATTTCTTTAATTAGATTAAGCTCTGCTATTTTGCTGCTTTTGCTAAATGATTTCCCAAAGTGAATGGAAAATTCTCGAATTTTAAATTTTAAAAACTCCCATTTTGAAACATATGATATTATATCATCTTTAGCCATCACATCAGCAATTAAAGATTTTACACCATCACAATATGTTTGACAATTTAATAAGGTTGAATTGAATTTCCAGTAGCCCTTGTTTCTATAGCTACCACCAGGGGGTTTAAAACTCAACTTAATAACAGAGTGGTCTGTTAGAGGAGCAGCTGACATACAACAGTCTGAAACAGAGTGTATAATTGAAGCAGAAATTAACCAGAGGTCAATTCTGGATTTTGATGCATTATTTGGTTTGAACCAAAAATATTGTTTGGTGTCAGGATATTTAAGGCGCCAAGGATCTACTAAGTTATGATTGCCACAGAAATTAGATAAAATGGGGTTATGAGAACTGTGTTGACTTTTAGAAGGGTATCTGTCCAGATATTGTAATCTCCTCCCACAATTACTGTAGCATGTGGATAGGTAAGTTTAAGATTTTCAATATTTTCAGAAAGCTCTGCAAGTAATAGTTTATTTTGAGCTGGATTGTTGAAGCCATAGATATTAACAAGAAAGCTATACTCACTATCAATACTCAAGACACAGATTAGCCAGTGACCACTGTTACTAGGTTTCGAGGTCACCAATTTACCAGGCGAGTTGCAGAACAGAATGGCCAGTCCGGCTGATTTAGTGGAACCATGGTCAAAAATAATTTTATCCCCCCACTGGTTAATCCAAAATTTTTCATCTTCTGGTTTTGAGTGTGTTTCTTGTATCAAAATGAAGTTTGCTTTCTTGCCCTTGCAAAATAAAAAGATAGATTTTCTCTTAGTAATATCTCTTAAGCCCCTAGCATTCAAGTAAATACAAGAAAAATCAACATTCATTATGAACCACCACTAGCAACCGCTAGTAAATAGTAAGAAGTCTAACTGAATGGAGAAATAAGAAAAGGCCCAAAAAATAACTTTAGGCAACGTCCCTTTCATATCAAAATATCTTTAACTTAACCATCTAACCTTCTTATATCAGGAAAGATTAAGACCCTGTTTAGTGCTTATATATTCATGGTTTTTAACCGTCAGTATACCTCAAGTGTTTTTATTGTGACTATTGTGTTTTTAAGTGATTCTGTGACCATCGATGTATCCAGCTCCTCCTCTGTAGTAAGCTCGTTTTCCAGCCGCCCGTGCTTGTTGTATCTTTGGCCACAGTGCTGCTCGAGCCTCCCTATCAGCCTTGCAGAGGTCTTCGGTGAAGCCGATCCCAAGTTCTTTGCAGATGGAGGAATCCTTGGTCATCTTCCACAGCGCATCTCGGTGTATTCTCTGTGTGAATTGGACGATGACTTGCCTGGTCTTGTTTTCCTCTCGCCTGCCAAGCCGATGAGCCGAGTCCACAATGTGGTTGATGTCTGGGGTCCATGGGGGGGAGATTTTTGTCAGCAGGTTAGTCACAACTTCTCTTATATTTTCTCCCTCTTTGTCCCGTATCCCCCGGATTCTCAGATTCCAGCGACGCTTATACCGTTCGAGCTCCAGGACTCTTTCCATCAGCTCAGCACTGTCTTTTTTTTATCGCCGACACCTCCCGCTCCGTGGTCTGTAGCTGAGTTTTACAGTCTTTGATCTCCGCCGCATTGAACTCAACTGCTTTAGCCATGCTAGCTAGCATAACTGAGTTCTTTTGTATTTGGGTGCCGAGATTATCCACTTTATCAGTGAGCTGTTTTATTGCTTCCAGGACGACCTTCGTTCCATCGTCAGTGGTCTGGTCTCTCATTTTGGCGGTCGGTTGTTTTTTTATCGGAGAAAATGGATCTTTTCTTTTCAGGCTCTCAGTCGAAACCTCCATCTTAGCCGCGTAGTTGTGGTGGGTACCAGTCGTATTCCGGCAGGCTTGAGCGGTTGGTTTCATGGTCCAGATTTTTTGTCAAGGTTGAACTTCGAAACACCATAAATCTCAAAGGGTCAAATAAAGGCAGTTGGACGGTGAAGTTACTGGAAAAACTGGGACTTGCATACAGCGCTCAGAAGTTCTGATGCACCCGGTACGCCATCTTGCCGGAAGTCCTATTCCTATTGCTTTCTATTGCCCGCCGAGCACTTCCTGGAATTTTTGGGGGGCTACATAGACCACGTGATCGGCGAGCGTTTTGAGCTTCCGGTGGCGCCACTCTCTCCACTGACTGAGCTGCGTGTACAAGCCACGCCCACATACGGAAGACAACACGACACCCGTCTTTTTTTCGCTTTTATTAGATCGAAGTCAAGTACATGAATTATAAAGGTAACACACATTTTCAGCAGAGACGTTGCTGTAAATACACTTCAGTATAAAAATAACAAAAAAAAGAAATTACCATATTTACAGTGAACAACAAATAACAATGTGGAGAAAGGAAGGAAAGAAACAAAAAACTTCAGGGTCTGTAAATGTGAGATGTCTAAGTAATTTCTGATTTGTGATTTCTGAGTTTTAAACAGTAGTTAAATGTGATTTAAATCTTTTTAAAAATAAAAGTAAAGATTATTATTATTTTTTTTTTTATTTTATTTATTAAGAAGGCATAAGATAAACAACTGTGGCATTTTTCCATCGTACATAAATCAAAGATATAGGAAAAAAAGGCAAGGAAATATAAAATAAATGTTAGTGCAGAATCCCAAGGTGCTTCACTAAAAGGCAAGGGCAGATTGAATAAAATAAACAGCAGAATAGGTACAATGAAAAGAAAATGAAAAATAAATAAATAAACTAATATAATAAGAGAATATATAGATTTCACACGGGGGAATTCAGACTGATTTTATCCATCCAATTCAGTGGTGAAATTCTTTAAGATGTCATATAATGCCTTTACTGTTGTTATAAGTTTTAGAGATTTCATATATGTTTTAAATTCCTTTATAAATACGATGAATTCGGGGGATGATTTTAATATGAATAATAATATTTTAATATTTTTGTGGATAAAGAATTTGGCTAGGTATAAGATTACATTGCAACAGAGTTTGTCATTTTTGTTTTTCAAGATCATACCAAAGATTACGTCATCTCTACAGATAGATGTTGGAAACAATGCAAGTTTTTGTTTAATCCACTTATGAAGATTACTCCAGAATATTTGCATTACGCCACAAGAGAAGAAAACATGGTCCGTAGTTTCAATGTCGTTTTCACAGAATGTGCATACATTGTCATCAATGTTAAAATGTAATCTAAGTAATTCTTTAGAAGGATAAATGTTGTTCATAATTTTAAAGTGTGTTTCTTTCACTTTTGGGGGTATAGGGAAAGTCAGGTACATTGTTCTTATTTTTTCAATTGATTTTTTATTAAATTTGTGTAGTATGTCATTTTTGTTTTGTCTGCCAGGGAACATTATTCCAGTAAGGCAGGTTCTAATGAGGTTATTGTTACATTTTTTGTCCAGGATTAGGATCCCCTGTATTGACAATGGGGCCTGTTGTGGTATTATAGGTTGGTGCGCTAATATATTTTTCGTTAGAAAAACAAATTTGTGAGGAAGAGCTTTTTGTAATTTAATAAAGTCTGATTTGGAAGGGTTGGATTTATGTTTAGTGCAAAATTGTGAATAATCCAGGAGATTACCACTGGCATCCATTAAATCAACTACAGACCATATATTCCTCTCATACCAATCCTGATAAAATAAGGATTTGATTCAGCATAATACATATCTATTATTCCAAAAACGACACAGAAGGTCGTTTGTACAAGCAGCATATTACGACCCATGGGTACGTGTCAAGGTAAAGCGACCTCTAGCGGTCGTGTAAATAACGACAGCCTGGTGCATTGAGTGTCTCATCAGTGACCCGCGGATTTCACTGAGCGTCGGAGCCCAGGTAAGTCCAGCAAGTTTTGTCTTTAATTTTATTTGTTTATGTTTAATAATCGCAACGATTTTATGTAGTTATGCAACAAAGCTGGTTTACTTTGCCGTTTACGTACAAAATCAGTTGCAATTGTCGTGATTTTATCGGCGAATTTAAGGTAACGTTAGTTTACATACAGACTTTCCAGCTAATTATTTCATTCTAATGCATAGCGCATCACCCTTGCATTCGACATCTAAAATTAATGTATGCTTAATAACTGAGGGCGGTTAACAGGTAAAACAAGGTTGGGACCGCTAACGTTAGAAATTCTTCAACCACTGAGATTCTATGACCTGAGTACGAATTTTTTTTGCCACAAGGAGCCATGCTATCCTACTGAATTTCAACCTTTACTCTAAAACTTGTAAGCAGAATGTCGCCTATTTACACTTAAGTTAGTCTCAGGGGCGGACTGGGACAAAAAATCGGCCCGGGCATTTTGGACCAGACTGGCCCACCACATTCGATAACACACACCTTTCCGGTCTTTTTGCTCTCTTAAATGTGTATACCAACTGTGCAACTCTTTAAAACCATAATGCCATGCAGTTAGTTAGCTGCCATCAGCAGTGTTGGGCACGTTACTTTGAAAAAGTAATTAATTATAGTTACTAGTTACTTCTACTAAAAAGTAATTAATTACCAGGAAAAGTAACTATTACGTTACTTTTTAAAAAAATGTTCAAATATGTCAAATTACTTGGCTGCCCCAATCATACTGGCCTATAGTACTATAGTGGAACAATAAAATACAATAGATGAATAGGAATTGAACTTTTTTATTCTATTGAACAGGCCACAACTGGCCAACACCTTTTGGGCACCTATTTCAGATCAGTAAGTGCAGGTGCCTATCAACATGAATGGACAATGAGCCCAAACTGCAGATAGGAAGATCATGGCGACAAACAAAGTATACCACACAAATCTTTGTTTAAATCTGAATCTGATTCGATTGGTATGTATATCTCCCCATAAAGTTAGAACAAGGCATTAAAAAAGGCAAAAACAACAACAACAACAACAACAAAAACCCAAAACAAAACAAGGCAAAATAATAATAATAATAATAATAATAATAATAATTTAGCACCTGGGGCCTGTTGCACAAAAGTAGGATTAAGACATCCGGGATAAGTGAGTGAGCCGAGCTCAACGAATCCAAAACACGAGCGTCCAGGCTCAATTGATTGCACACCAAGCCAGGATCAGCAGACACGGATTCATCAAGCCAGCTGAAACCTATCCCGGATAAGTGCGCGCACGCGGCTTCCTCAGTAGACCCCGCCATCGATCACAGATTCACCGATTCACCATAGCAGCGAGAGCAGCGTATTTCTCCCCCTCTGAGGCAGAAATCCTTATGGAGGCTTACGAGGAGGTGAAAGATCAAATAAAAAAGAAGGACAACACCGCCACTGTTATCAAACAACGAGAGAAAGCGTAGAAAAGTACTGCAGACTGCCTGAATGCGTAAGTAGTGCGCAAATACACACTCACTGTTCCGCTGAAACCATCACAATTACAATCCAAATAGTTAATTAACATCTCCGAAAACGTAGTTGTCCTCTGATTATTAATCAGTTGAAATTGTAAGTGAAATTTACTGCAGATGTGAGTGAAATTGTGTAAATGTAACTCCTTCAGACTGTATAACAATTTGATAAATAGATGAGCTCACTGACTGAATTGAATTTCACTTTAGGATAAATAAAGTTCCTCTTATGTTATCCTTATATTTGCCCCTCATGCTCCCCTGCATGCACATCAAGATAAAATCCCCCTCAGGTGCCCATGAGGTGGGTTTTGTGAATAGGAAATCCTTTCACAGCATTATGTTCAGGTGAACATGACTTTTTGATATTGTCAATTAATGAACACTGGACACTGCTTGTGATGTCAGTTGATTGGTTTAATAGTCTTCATCTTATAATTTCAGATTCTGCAATGCTGACTGTCTGATCAGCAATGTTGTGGCAAAGTGGCCTGGCTCAGTCCATGACTCCCAAGTCTTTCAGACCTCTGGAATCTATCAGCGCCTGTCACAAGGTGAGCCACACAACCTCTATTAATAACCACTTTTTACATCATGGCTGTGTCAAGAATGTCACTCTATTTATGAGGTTGTGATGACGAGATTTTGCATTGACAGGTGAATTCTCTGGTATGTTGCTAGGGGACAGGGGGTCTGCCTGCCAGCCTTTTCTCCTGACACCACAGACCCCCAGGGAGCACAGCAGGCCTACAGTCCTGCCCATGCCAGGACAAGGGCCAGGACTGAAATGACCTTTGGCCTCCTGAAGGTGCTTTCACTGTCCTCAGGACTTAAGAGTCAGGACTTTGAGGGCATGTGACATCACTGTGGCCTGTGCTGTCCTCCAAAGTGTGGCCTGCCTGAGGAAGGAGAGGGCCCCCAGAGTGCCATCACACAGACTGGGACAATCCTGCATCTTCCCTGATGACGACAGTGGTCGGCTGCTCAGGGACCAATATGTGTTAAATTATTTTAGTTAACATGCATGCTTTAAATTTAAGTTAAATATGTCCTGCAGTGGCAGAGATGCATGCTGTGAATTTCAGTTAAATATGGCCTGCATTGGCAGAGGAATTAAAAAAAAAATGCTTAATTGTATTTAAACTGATTTGGCCTCTTATGTCGTTTGTGCTGTATACTGTGTGTATACAAGCTTGCTACTGCATCCATTCATTTGTCTGTTCATTTGTTGTGTATAGATTTGTCCTGCATTTATTTCAGTGTGCAGACATGCAGGGTGTATTACATACAGACCTTTGAATGTGTCTTTATTCTTGTATTGTATAATATGCTTTGATTCTGTGCTTTCTATCATGTAGAGTCACTGTGTGAAGGAGCTGATTGTTTACCTGCTTTGATTTATCCTTATTCAATAAAGGAATGTCATGTTACTCTTTGATGTGTATTTATATTTACATGGGATGTGTATTTTATAGTCTATGGGAAACTGTAAATTATCTAATATTGCAACATCTAAAATCATCATTTATCATCAAATTAATGATCACAAATGTTTAAATGACAGGGGGTCTAGTTTTGACACTTTCCTAAAATAATCGCCTAAGTCTTCTTTTTTTTTTTTTTTGTCAAAAATGAGTTTTTTGCCTAAATCATCTCCTCTTGATGCTGGCCACCTCTGGTGAAATCACCAGCATCAGAACAGGTGATGCCATTCTACCCCTGAAGTATAACTGCCTAAATCACTTGTGTGCAAAAACTGTGACTTTGGTAGTTTTTATTTTTGCAAAAAAAAAAAAAAAATGTTTTCTGGCTATTTTAAGCATTTCAAGATGGCAGCGGTATCAAGAAGAAAGAAAATTTTCTCTGCCAGTGAAGTTATTTCAATGATCCAGGGCTCATCCTCAATTGGTAAGTGATGAGGTTTAGTATAACTTTGGCATATAACATATTACAATTGCCTAAGTCAACAAAGGCATGTTCAGAAATTTGCCTAAGTCGTTTATTTCTGTTATGTTACATAATTGACTGACATTGTTTTTAGTATGTCAGTAGTCATCTTTTTTTATATAACATTTTTGAGTGAAATTATCAATAAATATCATAGTTAATTTTTGGTGAATTTGTTTGTGTCTCTTGAAAAACCTGAAAAAATGACTTAGGCGATTATTTTAGGAAGTTGTCGATGTGATAATGCGTAGTGGGCAGTGGAATAACGTTTAGTTTCCGTTTGTGGTGACTGTTGACTGAGATAAGGGATAAGATTAAATAAATCCTGGAACTTAGCCTGGTCTGGAGCAGGCTAGCTCCACAGAATATATCTCCATGGTAACTTATATCAAAACATATCCTGCTATCCACTATCCTACTTTTGTGCAACCGGATCAAGGATAAGTTAATCCAGGATAACCAAGATATCCCGGCTTAATCCCTTACCCTAGTTTTGTGCAACAGGCCTCTGGGTTACAAAACAAATTCACAAAAAGAGTACAGAAATGAAAATTACAGAAACCCGAAATACCACTGCGTGTGTCATCTAGCCAGTGACAGGCAGAATGATAAGAATCACTTCACTGTCATGGTTAACAACAAAGTAAGGTAATAAAGTGAAAACTGACTTTTGTCTGAGTGGGGAACTGAACCCCCGGTCTCCTGCATGGCAAACGGGGGCACTGTCCGCTCTACCATCGGGAATGATTTGAAAATTGACAGCCGCTTTTTTTCTCGCACTTTCTCTGCGCCACTTTTGCGTTTTCTCTCCATCTCAGTAGATCCTATGAGATAACGTTCGACCCGCGTTGCACTGCACACCGGCTCACCGAGCCACAGGCTGTGATCTGATTGGGCCAGCCCCGTGTCAGTGAAGAGAAATAACCAATGGGCCGCAGAGCAGCGTGTCTCAAGGGGCCGGCCCGGTGCTGAGTAAACAAACTCTTGCAACGACTTTATTTGCCGAAATCATTATGCAGGCGGGACCAAACTACGCAAAAGGGGTTGTTTAGCAATGTGATTGGGCCAGCCCAGTGTCAATCGGGCCGCTGATCTACTGATCTTATGGTCAGTAGATAATTTAAAAAAAAAAAAAAAGTGTCGGGGGACTGTCGGCCCACTTAGCACATCGGCCCACCGGGCAAATGCCCGGTGTGCCCGATGGCCAGTCCACCCCTGGTTAGTCTTACAACTTTTTGTAGCTGTCCGATTTGTGGCCTAGTCTCAATGGGCAACTGTAGTGTTATTGGTTTATACAGGGAATGCGAAGTTAAATTGCATGTTAAAATGCGGTCGCCATTTGCCGGGGAACGCGCTCACTATCAGTAGTTAGGGCCCACACATAGTGTGTACGTTCATGATATGTGACGGAGGTATAGATTATTTCATTATTTCATTCTCTTTTGCTCCTACTAACAATAAAGGTAAATAGTTTAGCTTAATATTTGACTAAAATGTGTCTTATGTCATAGTATTCACTCGTTTCTATGACAACTACTACAATACCCATGAGCTTCGCCTATTTTCAACCAGTCAGAGAGAGCACAACAGCTGACGTATGCAGTCGCGTCCATAGTAACGGGTGACCATGTGTCACAGGGTGACGTGTGTGTGTGTGTGTGTGCGCATGCGCCTCCCTGGCGTAATTGACACCCTCCCCTGGATGCACGGCACGTGTGAGTAATTAGGCCACAGGTGTGGGCAGTTTGGGGTCTCTTTGTCTGAATTTCTTTTTAGGTGACGGCAGACGAGCAGAACGAGGAGCGCGGCTGAGTCGACAGCAGCTGGTACACCAGGGAAACACCGTGGAAGAACGCATTGGGACGGCTGTTACAGCAGACATCTTGGTCCCGGCGCGGCGGACAGTGGGTGGTTTACCTCGCGGACGCGTGTACCGGTTGCCGGAACGGAGGAAGCTGCCGCAGCCACCCTGGACGGACAGGTCGCCATACGCCCGGAGAGAGACAACGGAGACGCACGGGGCAAGAGGGGGAAGCCGTGGATGAAAGTGGAGGGGTGGGGACACGTTCCACCCTTCCTCCAGCTAAGTACCCCTCTATTATCGCTATAAACATATTGCCTAGTATACCATCTGCAACTGCTGTGGCCAGCTATTTTATTACAACTTTTTATCCTGGGGAACTACCTTTAACTTTGGGCATCCCGCCATTAGTCGCTACAGGGACAAAAATCCCAGTAATTTTGGGTTGGGTTTTATTAAGTTGCATGGAAGTTTCGACCTCCTATTTGTTATTCAGTAGTTGCCTTGGTTGGATTTTTTTGGTTTATTTGCTTGGTTGATTTGCTGTGTTTATTTTGTAAACTCCCACCCAAAAAAGCTACTATTTTTGCCCTAAACCAGCCAGTCCGGCTAGCGACTTGTAGGTAGTTAAGTGGCCCTGACGGATATTTTGTTGTACTTATCCCCCCAAGATACTGGGCCTCTACTGCACGGGGACCCATTGGATGAAGACTCATTGTGGACCACAGCGATTGTTGGACTCTCCGTTTACATTGGACTCTCTGGAGTATCTTTTTATTCTGCTTTTTAATTTTTGTAATAAAGACGTATTTTTAAAAAATCTTAATCCTCTCCTGGGTTTGTTGTGAGGTGCTTGCTCCCAACAGAAACAGTGGCACAGTCCTTACACTCGGTGACATTTTGGCGTTGTTCGGCAGGATTTCTGTTGAGTTGAGCAATTCCACCTTACAACATGCCTGGGGAGGAACAGTCAGCCGCAGAACAGGCTGCAGGTCAGCAAGCTACAATGATGCCCTTTGTTATGGGAATGTCATGGGTACAGAGATTTGGTGGCTCTGGGTCGGAGGTCAAATTGGGAGAATGGCAAGCGCAAATGGAGACCATGTTAAGCTTCCAGCCACTCAATGATGCCCAAAAAGCAGACTTGGTTATGGGGTTTTTGGATGGCGAGGCAAAAAGAGAAATATTGACTCTAGAGAAAACTGGTAGAAATACCCCACAGAAAATATTTGCTGTATTGTCTACGCTGTATGGTGACACCACACATGTATCTGTCCTAAGAGCACAATTTTTTAATTGTAGACAGGAACCTAACCAGTCCCTTAGGTCCTTCTCTCTTCGCCTCAGAGAACTGTTTTTTAGGCTGAAGCGCAAAGATGCTACAGGCCTGGAACACAGTGACATTCTTCTGCGTGATCAGTTCATCATGGGACTACGAGAGGGGCCCATCAGGCAAGAGCTGAGGCGCCAAGTAAGGAAACGTCAAGCTCTGTCATTTGACGAGGTAAAACTGGAAGCCCTTGCATTAGAAGAAGAACAGGATGATAAATGGTCAGTAGAACCTTCATGCTTAGCTGTAAGTGGACCTAACCCCTCTCTACCAAAGGATGTTAATGACTGGAAACAAGAATTTCGTAGGGAGATACTTAAAGAGGTGAAAGAACAACTGACAGAAACAGCAAAGGCACTTGTAAATGAGTTGCGAGCAGAAATGAATAGTTCTCCATGCCCTCCTGTATCCACATCTCGGCCTAGGGCCTATTCAGACGATCCTGGTAGGTCGAGGCAGAGGTTCAGAGCCCCATCCAATAACCAAGAGTTTAAGTGGGATTCACGTGGCCACCCTATTTGCAATCAGTGTGGAGAACCAGGCCATATTAGGCGTCATTGCCCCCGCAGGGAGGCACCACAGGGTTTTTAGTTCCGCCGGTCACTGTGGGTCAAGTGACCGGACCCCCCAAATGCGACCCTATCCACAACCTAGCAGAGGCCACTATTGCTAGAGCTTGCCCTGTAGCAGAGGTTAAAGTAGACAACGTAGATGTTAAATGTTTGGTAGACACTGGTTCCCAGGTCACATTATTTAGCGAAAGTCTATGTAAAGAACTCTTTGAAGATAAACAGACTAATAACGGAGACCTCCCATGGTTGACCCTACGGGCTGCCAACGGACTTAAAATCCCCTATGTTGGATATATGGTTGCAGATTTCATTGTTGGGGGGATAACAGTGCCATCACGTGGAATTGTCATAGTGAAAGATGACTGCCTGGGAAAGCATAAAGCCCTTCTGGGGATGAATGTGATCTGGGGCTGTTGGGACCAAATGTTTAATGAACGAGACAGACTCTGCCCAAATCCTCAGGTACGAAACCTTGGAAAAGAGTGGGAGAATGTGTTCGCGGACTGCAGGAGGATCCAAGCTGCGGAGGCAAAAGAACAGTGGGAAGGCACCGCCCGGGTTGCCTGCCGCTATGCAGTGACTGTTCCAGCACAGAGTGAGGCCCTGCTGTGGGCCCGAGTGTCAGCACCACCAGGCCTCGAGAACCCCTGTGCCCTAGTGGAGCCTTTTGGAGGAGACATAGGAGTCGAGGTATCTAGGGCCCTAGTAAGGGTAAAAGGGGGGAGGGTTCCTGTGCGGGTGCGTAACGTTAACCCCTACCCAGTCTCTCTGTACAAACTCCAAAAGTTAGCCACGGTCTCTGCTGTGGATCCACTGAGTGTGAGGGAGGGCACTGACGTCTCTCTCATGGAAGTGAGTCCAGGGGTGGTAGAGGTGGGGGTCGTCCAGGCTGGTCAGGGGCAGGACTCAGTGGAGGCGGACAAGTTGGCCAGCCTTTTACCCCATAGTGACCACCTGAGTGAGGAACAACAACAGCAGCTCAACCAACTCTTGGCTAAGTGGCAACATGTATTTTCTGCTCATGAAGAAGATTATGGCCGCACTGACATTGCTAAACATCATATTCCTACAGGTGATGCTGCCCCTATCCGTGAGAGGTTTAGACCGCTGCCCCCTACCCTCTACAAGGAGATGCGCACCTTGTTACAAGGTATGTTGGATAAAGGTGTTATCAAGGAGAGCTGTAGCCCCTGGGCCGCACCAATTGTCCTAGTCCAAAAGAAATGTGGTGCCTGGCGGTTCTGCGTGGATTACCGCAAGCTGAATAGTGTGACACACAAGGATGCTTTTCCCCTCCCACGCATCGAAGACTCCCTCACCAGCCTGACCAGGGCCGAATGGTACACCACATTAGATCTTGCCAGTGGCTACTGGCAGGTGGAGCTGGAGGAAAGAGATAAGGAGAAGACGGCGTTTACAACTCCCCTTGGCCTCTTTCAGTTTGAACGGATGCCGTTCGGGCTATGTAATGCACCAGCCACATTCCAGAGGCTGATGCAAAGGTGTTTGGGTAACCAATTAACTGAATCTGCCTTGGTTTATCTTGATGATGTGGTAATCTTTTCCCCTGATTTTGCAACACATCTGCGTCATCTAGAGACAGTGTTCCAGTCCCTGGCGCGCTATGGCTTGAAGCTCAGACCAGAAAAGTGCCAATTCCTTCAGAAGGAAGTTAAGTTCTTGGGCCATGTGGTGAGTGGACAAGGTGTGTCGCCTGACCCCGAGAAAGTGGCCGCAGTCCAAGACTGGAGCCCACCGACAACAGCGAAGCAGGTACACTCCTTTTTGGGGTTTGTGGGGTATTACCGGCGCTTTATCAAGGATTTTTCTAAGATTGCTAAGCCCCTTCATGAACTTTTGGTGGGTAAGAGCCGCAGGCAAAGGGGTGGGTCGCCGCCCATTAACTGGACTAATGAGTGTGAGGCTGCCTTCCAGTTGCTAAAACAAGAACTGCTTAAAGCACCGATATTGGCCTATGCTGATTTTACACGCCCCTTTACCCTGTATACTGATGCTAGCCATTTAGGTTTGGGGGCGGTCCTGGCACAGGAACAGGACGGCCAGGAAAAGGTTATAGCCTATGCCAGCCGCAGCCTCCGTCCTGCAGAGCGTAATGACTCCAATTATAGTTCATTTAAGCTTGAACTGCTTGCAATGAAATGGGCCATTGTGGAAAAGTTTAAGGACTATCTGTGGGGTGCCAAAGTGACTGTGGTAACTGATAACAACCCACTCGTACACCTGCAGACAGCAAAACTGGCGGCTGTCGAACAGAGGTGGGCTGCTCAGCTGGCGAATTTTGATTATACCATAAAATACAGACCAGGGAGGGACCACACTAATGCCGATGTATTGTCCAGGTTGCCTATTTCACACTCAGAACAAGACCCAGCGGAACCGATGCCCGAAGAGGAATTGCTGGTCGGAGTAGTGATTGCTCCCGGGGCCTCGGCGGAGATGGTACCCACAGGCTGGGGGTGGGACCCGTGTCGCTGGGAAGAGCTGCAAGGGAAGGACGACACACTCCGACTTGTGAGGGAGTACCTTCACAGAGGTTGGTTACCTAAAGGCCCCGAACGTGTCAAACTTCCTGAACCGGTAAAGAAACTTTTGAACCACTGGAGGCGGCTGTACCTGAGAGATGGTGTGTTATGCCGTAGTGTAAAAGACTCATTAACTCATGAGACTCTCCAACAGGTGGTTGTGCCTGTAGACCAGACAAAGGCCCTGTGGGAGGCCTACCACTCTGAAACGGGCCATCAGGGGGTGGAGAGGGTGATGTCACTTCTTCGAAGGGGGTTCTACTGGTCAGGTATGGAAGAAACTGTTAGTTCTTGGACTCAAACCTGCCCCCGGTGTGTATTGCGAAAGGCTAAGCCAGAGACTAAGGCCCCATTAGTCCCCATTGTGCCCAAAGCACCATTAAATATTGTGTCCATGGATTTTCTGACCCTGAGCCGGCCCACCGACCGGTATCAGAACATTCTAGTTGTAACAGACCTGTTCACTAAATATGCCTGGGCTATTCCCACTGCTGATCAAACAGCCACCACCACTGCCCGTGCCCTGGGGAATCATGTTATACAGCCTTTTGGCTGTCCAGAGATCTTGCATTCAGATCAAGGCCCCAATTTTGAGTCAAAAGTGATTGCAGAATTGTGTAACCTTTATGGCTGTCGCAAGAGTCATACTACCCCTTACCACCCTCAGGGAAATGGGGGGTGTGAACGATTTAACCAGACCCTGCTAAATTTGCTTGGCACTTTGGAAGCAGAGAAACAAAATAGATGGCCAGAATACTTACCTGGGTTAGTTCATGCCTATAACAACAGTATTCATAGTTCCACAGGATACGCACCCACATACCTAATGTTCGGCCGCCACACAAGGCTGCCGATTGAGATGGTGACCGGCACGACAGGGGCACAAACAGCAGTCACCACTACTGAGTGGGTTGCGAGGCATGCTGAGCAGCTGTCATATGCTTACAGCAAGACATCTGAAAACCTCCTAAAGGCCGCAGAGAAGAATAAGAGGTTGTATGACAAAACTGCTCGAGATGCCCCATTGCTTCCAGGTGAACGCGTCCTAGTGCTGGACCACAGAAGACCAGGCAAAGGGAAGCTGAGTGACCGGTGGGAAAACCGAATCTATGTGGTAGTTGGCCGTCCTGATGCAAGCCTCCCTGTCTACAACATCAGACCCGAAGGGAAAGACGGGCCCGAGCGCACCCTCCATCGTAACCACCTTCGCCCCTGCCTATTGTACCCCATGCCAGAACCGTCCCAATCTGCCAGCCGTAGGACCTCTGGGCCCCCTTTGCCAACTTGGGGGTTGATGTTCCAGACAGGCCAGGGCAGGGCACCGGAGGAGGCAGACGCCGGCCCAGTACTAAGACGCTCCCACAGGTCCAACCTGGGTAACCCCCCTCTTAGATATAGATGAGGGATGAGTGTTCTAGGGACTAGAACCCTTTGGTGTGGGGGGGTGTCACAGGGTGACGTGTGTGTGTGTGTGTGTGCGCATGCGCCTCCCTGGCGTAATTGACACACTCCCCTGGATGCACGGCACGTGTGAGTAATTAGGCCACAGGTGTGGGCAGTTTGGGGTCTCTTTGTCTGAATTTCTTTTTAGGTGACGGCAGACGAGCAGAACGAGGAGCGCGGCTGAGTCGACAGCAGCTGGTACACCAGGGAAACACCGTGGAAGAACGCATTGGGATGGCTGTTACAGCAGACATCTTGGTCCCGGCGCGGCGGACAGTGGGTGGTTTACCTCGCGGACGCGTGTACCGGTTGCCGGAACGGAGGAAGCTGCCGCAGCCACCCTGGACGGACAGGTCGCCATACGCCCGGAGAGAGACAACGGAGACGCACGGGGCAAGAGGGGGAAGCCGTGGATGAAAGTGGAGGGGTGGGGACACGTTCCACCCTTCCTCCAGCTAAGTACCCCTCTATTATCGCTATAAACATATTGCCTAGTATACCATCTGCAACTGCTGTGGCCAGCTATTTTATTACAACTTTTTATCCTGGGGAACTACCTTTAACTTTGGGCATCCCGCCATTAGTCGCTACAGGGACAAAAATCCCAGTAATTTTGGGTTGGGTTTTATTAAGTTGCATGGAAGTTTCGACCTCCTATTTGTTATTCAGTAGTTGCCTTGGTTGGATTTTTTTGGTTTATTTGCTTGGTTGATTTGCTGTGTTTATTTTGTAAACTCCCACCCAAAAAAGCTACTATTTTTGCCCTAAACCAGCCAGTCCGGCTAGCGACTTGTAGGTAGTTAAGTGGCCCTGACGGATATTTTGTTGTACTTATCCCCCCAAGATACTGGGCCTCTACTGCACGGGGACCCATTGGATGAAGACTCATTGTGGACCACAGCGATTGTTGGACTCTCCGTTTACATTGGACTCTCTGGAGTATCTTTTTATTCTGCTTTTTAATTTTTGTAATAAAGACGTATTTTTAAAAAATCTTAATCCTCTCCTGGGTTTGTTGTGAGGTGCTTGCTCCCAACAGAAACAGTGGCACAGTCCTTACACTCGGTGACACATGGATGTGACACATATCATACGAAAGATAGTGCTCCTATCCCAGCGTAACGTGAACTTCACATTCAACCTGATTTTTGAACTGAAATTCTGTGAAGCCATCACTTCTAGAGGGGATAGAATTGTAGAATGCCACAAAACGATGAAAGGCATTGAGGGTGTAAAATTAACGTTAGCCAGATGTGCAATCGCTTAAGAGAATCAGGTTCTGGTTCCCTGTTGTTGACTTAACATTACGGTAGGCTATAGCCACACAGAACACGCAGTCCCATTGGTGTTTTCATAGTAACAGGCACAAGTGATGAGGGACCATTCAGTGACTACTCCTAACCTGTTAATACAGAGTCCTTGTTTTTTTTATTAGTGCACTCCCAGAGCAATTATATTCACTCAGCTTATTCTCTACATTACATACATTATTTCTCTATTATGGCATTTACCTTAACTTTTAACACTTATTCACACATCTGAAAAGAATGTGTGTGGCCCAATAAAGGCAAATATGTCATCCTAGTTTTTACTTTTTCCTTCACAGAAAAGAAATCAAAAGAGGACTCCAGGCTCCAGTGTTTCCTGGAGAAAGAGGAGCTTGGATGGGTACATTGTAGCGCAACGTCCCAAGAAGTATCGACCTGGTAAGCAAATATAATACAGTTGTGATGTTATTCACAATTTTTAATGCTGTTGGTCAGCAGTAGTGTTTCATACATCATTATGTTTTGTGTTTGGAGTTAAACCTGCTGTCAGTCAGGAGCTTCCAGAGGTTGAGGTGCTGCAAGCAAATGACAGTCCTCAAGAGGTCCCAAGTATTGGTATACATATTGAATTCAGACAGTTAACCTTTATCTTTCAGTCAAAAATATTTAAATATAGGCAGCTGTTTATGGCATGTAGTGACCATACTCATGATGAATACTGAGTAACAAAGCCATATAGGAAATTACTTTTGTTTTTATTAGAATGCATTAGTTTAACTGTCTTTTACATGATTTCTTACATTTTACTTTTTTAGATCAGCATCTTCAGACACTGAGAACTCTGCTGAGTTCTGCGATACCCCTTTTCCACCAGGGCTGGTTCGGAGCCGGTGCCTGACTTAGCACCAGTTTTTTGGTTTTCCACCGCCCAAGATGGGGCCAAACTGGTTCCAAACTGGTGCTAGGCAAGCACCGACTCCGAGCAGGGGCTAAACAGGAGCCAGAGAAAGAACCGATGACGCGGCCCACCGCGTCATTGGTGGGCGGGGTTACAAAACAAAACAGGAACTGCGAACGCTATAAACATAAACAATAATCCCCGAGAAGCCGCGGGTTATACTGATTTTACAACGGCATGGAACGCGGCTCAGCAAATTACATTTAAGGGTGAGAAGCACCCGTTTTATAACTAAACATAGCTGTCATTCGTTCCGATCACGAATCCAACAGGTAGCCGGCGATAATTGTGTTTTTCGCCTCTGTATTGAAATGTTGGCTTGTAAAGACACAAGCAGTATTTGCATCGCTAATAAATCCAGATCCTGCTCCACCCGGGGCCAGAAACTGTATGGGGAAAGCAGCATTATATGCTTGACTGAGACGCGGCTCACGAACATCATCCCCGACTCACTGATCAGTTTCACCGGCTTCAGGACAGGACGGGCGGACAGAGACAGAGACGCTGCAGCCACTGTATTATTTGAGTGTGCAGTTTGATGTGTGTTGAAGTGATGAAGCTGCCGTGACAATGTAATTTCATGCAAAGGATTAATAAAGTATCATTCATTCATTCATTCATGATGGTTATTGTGATTCTGAGCGAGCGTCTTGCGCACCCGTCATCACGTTTTCCGAAGACGTCATGACGTGGCTCTGAACTGGCTCCACTTTGCTCTTGACCGGTGGAAAAGCAAACCGGTTCTTCGTTGGCACCAGTTAAGCACCGGCTCTAGCACCAGCTCCGAACTAGCACCAGGTTTTTTCTGGTGGAAAAGGGGCATGAGTGTCCCTGCATCAGCAGAAGTGGAGACACCCAGCATGTCTGAGTGGACCCGAAGACAAGTAAACTGTGACAAAAAATTCAGAGCTGCAATGCCAGAGCTGTTGAATTCCAACCTGGCTGCAGAGAGTGTAACACAGCATTACTGTCAGCAATGCCGGGTTGCTGATGCTGTTGTCCGGTGCCTGGACTGTATTCCTTTCGGACATCAGTTTCTTTGTCCAGCATGTGACACAGCCACCCACAAAGCACAAGTCTTCCACGACAGAGAAGCCATGTTTGAAGTTTTTCTCAAACCAATTCCACCTACGTCCTTTGTGGTGGTCAACCAAAGTGGCCAGCATCAACTTGGTGAACAAGGTGTGTTCAAACAATATAGTATATATCCTCCTATATTGTTTTCCTAATGTGCACTGCATGCATATATCTGAAGTTTGCTGTAACTGTTTAAAGTGGCCTTTTTAATTTTGACAGTATGTCCTAATTTTTCAGACATTACTGAAATTGTTGTGCCAGTGAATGTTGGGATAGGCTCCAGCACCCCAGTGGCCTGTAAAATGAATGAATGAATTTCTGACATTGTTTTTTCTGCAGTGTGTCTGCTTCCGATACCTAAACCAACTCAGATCTGCTCCTGTGGCCCAAACCAGGTCTTAACTGTCACTCCAGGCAAGCAGACTGTCTTGGTGACTATCAATGGTATGTTCTAACTTCCTTTTTTTATATCCCAGTAGAAGGTGATGTGTGGTCAAGCATAATAATGTCTTACACAAGCTTCCCACACGTCCTGCAAAACCTGGAAATTTAGAAAGTAGTTTTCACGTCACGTAAATTCCTGGCAAATAACCAAAATGACCCGGATATCCCAGAAACATAAATATAAATTTATGTTGTCCTGGAAAAATTTACATGTATTATAGCCCCTCACTCAGATCACCTGTGTAAACCTCGGTGTGTATTTATTAAGCACGACTGTTGGTAGGATAGGTGGTGTGGTATTGCAGGTATGACCTCTCCTGGCATGCAGTGGAGACATCCTTATTGTACAGTTCGCAGTGCTGGGTGTAGCCATGAACCTCAGACACTCAAGACACACAAAAGGAGGAATGAAACTGATGTTAAATGTGTCAAAACCAAGCCTATTGATAAACGATATGAACGTTTGTGAGCAAGTGCTGTCCTTTATTATCAAGAGAAACTTGTGGGAAATGTCCTGGAAAATGATTTCTCAATAAGAGAGCGAACCCTGGAACATTTATCCTTCTGTCCTGTGTGATACAGATTTGCCAAATTGTAAATATATTTTTGTTTTCAGGTCCATACAACCTGTACCTGCCGGCTGTGTGCTGTCCACTGTGTTCAGGCAAATGGACCCCAGGGGTCAGTGACTTGGTTGAATGCAGGTACTGGCCAGCAACCACCAGCTGCCAGATGCTCTTCAAATTTGATGTATTCACATCATTTGAACAAATCAAACTTGTTGGCCCATCGTTATCACAACAAGCATTCCTGAAGATGCTTGAACACCCATCCCTTCGCTCAGGACAGGTAAGAACTCCATTTTCACTTGCAAAATTTTTGATATACCAGTGTCTTCTCAGAACATACAATATGTCACGCACCCAGTACAATTTTAATTAAAAACTAGCTCATCTTAGTAAAGGAAAAAGCAGAAGCACACATTTCCTTGATTTTTACATCACATCCCCATCACGCCGTGGCCAATATTTAAACAGTTGTAATCTCAGGGATCCCCATCTGATCAGATTTAGTTATTCCATCACTGTCTATACTGTAGATTGGCAGATTAATATAATATACATGCTGAACTGGAAATGAAACCTTAACTCCAAGTGAAATCAAGTCAACTAATTGTCAGACAAGCTAAAATCACAAAGCTGAACAATGATGGGAACTCTCTTTTTAAACAGACTTAAACTTACTAGACTTTATGTTCTTTGTGTTGGGTTATCTGTAGTTATTGTTATCATTATAACAATTCTATTGTTTCCATAGAGTTATATTATCATTACTTGTAAAGTAATTTCTGGTGCTATTTAAACAAACCTCCCTGATTCTTCTCCTCAGTAATTTTTTGTAGGGGAAACTTGTTAATCCATGATGAATGGGACATTCTGAAATGAATTAAAACAATGGTAAGAATTAGCAGATCCTACGGACATCTAAACATTTATGTAAATGAAACTGAGATAATCAAGACTTCTGATAATCAAAATTATTGCTGAAAAAAACTGAACAGGAGCTTTTTCATTGAAATTTGAAGTTTTTCATTCAAATTTTTCATTGAAATTGTTTTTCATTTTGAAACATAATTGAGATTGTTAATTGGCCCTCCTCACACATCAGATTCACTGCAGTCCTGTTACACTGTGTTCACACTTGGCATTTCTTTCACAATGCTTTTTGTGCCGATGGAAAAAAAATGTCGCACATAAAATGTATCTATGACAATGGACTACAGCTCAGCTACAGACCTACTAGCTAACGCACACCACGCATAACCACTCGCCACACATTTACACTTTTTTAAAACATATCATCAACATCATATCATTATATTATATATTATTTTGCACTTCTATTTTATTTTATTGAGTATGCGGTCTGATGATTATTATTTGATTATTATTACACTATCTATGCACTATGTTTATCATTGCACCGCACTATGAATATCATCCTGTGTATATTATCCGGTTCTTAGCTTTTTATTATTATTATTATTATTATATTGTTGTTGTTGTTGTTGTTGTTGTTGTTATTATTATTATCACTACTACTACTACATTATCATCATAATCAGATGTCATGTTTTGGTGGTGGGTTCACTGTACTTTACTGCATAAGCTACTGGATGCCTGAATTTCCCTCGGGATGAATAACGTATCTATCTATCTATCTATCTATCTATCTATCTATCTATCTACATAATGTGTTGGCTTCAAAGAGAACTACTATAGTAGGGCTGGGTATTATAGGTCTATAGTTATTATATTAACATGGTGATATCAGAGTAAATCTGGTATAAGATAGTGGATATGGTATTTGATTTGTGGTCATATGGCAATATTGTCTATTGATATCAAAGTATTAGGTCACATATATTGTGATATGTGATTCTGTCCCATCATCTGACCCATCAGATTCCGGCAATATTGCATACTAAAATTTGACAGCTGTTACCAAGCACTATTTCTACATAGGTTTTACATATTGATATTCGCACTGTATGTAGACGGTCACAGTCACTTTTTTTTTTTTTTTTTTTTTCAATGATTGTCTGTAAAGGACTCACTCCCACTGCAAAACCATAGATAAGGTTATCGTGTTCATGATAATAAAGCTTGCAGTGACCGAAAACAGACATCACCTTAACGATAGGTCACACAACATATTTAGTCTCACCTCATTTTGTTTTTCCTACCCCTGGCTTTGCGCCTCTGGTGTAACGTTCCTTGACGTTATGATATATTAAATTAATAACGTCCTGATAGATATTCCATTTTTAGAGTTTTACAAAGCATTTGACACCACTGAACATAAGTTAATCTTCTCATAGACGTTAACGTTAACGTTTTGGCAGACAATTTCGTGATAATCGGGAAGGTTTCATAGCACACAGTGACACCGTTACGTTACCTATGCTGAGCTCAGAGCTACCTCCATGCGATTTTGCGACTTAAAGCTATTTGATAGTTAGCTGTCTTGAAAATCCTATTAATAAAGCACAGTTTTATGTCAAATACGTGCTAACAACTCAAGCTAACGTTAGCTAACTTCTCCGGAGTTTGAGTTGTACTGCCAAATGGAATCGTAAATAACAATAGTAATCTGAGTTAACCTAACAATTACTAGGTTAAACTAAACGGCGAAAACACAAAACACCCAGTAACTTACCTATTATTACTGTTTATATACATATATATTTTAATCACTGTTTAATACTTACCTTTATTAGCTCTTGCACCGGTACCTGCCAGACTGTGCTGTCAAAATGATGTCACCCAACCCACAATGTACTGCGAACCTCCTCCTCTGCCGCCGGTAGGGGCGCTATCTTAGGAAACGCTCTTGTGGGTCGTATTAAAGGGTATGGACAAACGACCTATACGGTCGTATGGGTTGGAGGACTTGTTGTTTAGACCTCCTTCTTTAATTTCTTTAACCATGTTGCCTTTTTTCATGTAGTGTGTCTTGTTTCTCCAAATAAAATTTAGATTAATTTGGTTAATAGATTTTATCTATTAACCAATCGAATGCTTTATAGAAGTCTAAAAAGAAAAGAATCATTTTCAATTTGATTTCTATATTCAGTTATGCCCATTACAGTCTAACATTACTGTGGATTGATCTTCCTTTAAAAAAACAAGATTGTGTTTCTGCAATAAGATTTGAAATTCCCGTTTGAAGACGAGTGGAGAAAATATAGGTGAGTAGTTTATAATCAGAATTTCTAAGGGTAATAGGTCTTCTGTTTTCAATGAGTCTAGGGTCCTTGCCAGGTTTAGGAATTGAGATAATGAGCCCGTGTCTCATTGTGGGTGGAAGTGTACAAGTTTCAAATATTTCCCAGAAAACTTGATGAAGTAGTTCTTTTATGTTTTCCCAAAAATGTATATAAAAGTCTCCTGTGAGGCCATCTGAGCCAGGAGCCATGTTAAGTGAGAGGCGGCCAATTACTCTGTCTAGTTCAGCCAGTGTTATTTGATTATCACGTTTGTTTGAAGTTGTCTTCAACTTTGGGAATATATTTTTCTTATCCTTTAAAAATGTATGACAGTCTTCATTAGAAAATGTAGAACTGTACAGTTTGTAGAATTTGAGTATTTCTGAGGAGATTAATCTGGGTTCTGTGATTTCTATATCATTTACTGTCAAGGTGTTTATGTTATTTTTCCTTTGTCTAATTTTTTCAAGACCGCAAAAATATGAAAAAATGAGTTTTTCCCCCCTTCCTCTATCCATTTGGCTCTGGATCTAATAAAGGCTCCATGGGCCCTATCTTGTGCCACCCGCTACCCGCTATCCTTTATGCCGACTGCATCATTTGCGCCTGGAGGTGCGTCGTGGGCGTGTTTCATGCGCTATCCCTAAAGTTGCTATCTTGTGCACACACTTTAGGGATAGCGGATAGCGGGTGGTCAGGACCACCCGCTATCCGCTTTCCCTAAATTTGGGCTGTTAGGAGAGCGCGTCCAGGCGGCTTCAATGTGCGCCCCGACGGAGCCTCGCCACGCGCACGGTCGGACTGATACCGGGACGCCGCCGGAATGGACTGAGTATTACTCATATAGACTGTTTAGAGGAAAGACTGTTTTAATTGGACACTTACCCCAGCACGTTTTATTGTTTTATCATAAGCCAGCAGCTGTGCTATATTTTTATTTACACATAGTTCCCCCTCTGCCTCTTGTGTGTGTGTGGTGTGACCCGGGGATTTTACTCAATCAGTACAACCTTGTGACACGTCCACTTGGACACATGTGGCTCCATCTCCCGAATTAACTCGCCTATAATATAATATATAATATGTATATAAAGCCACCTTGCTTTAGCCTCAGTAGAAGCCCTGAGAAAATCTACCTCCCTCTCTCCATCGCGGGTTTAGGATTTAGGATTTAGGATAGCGCATCCTGCCCTTAAAGGCAATGGCACCTGGCACACTGATTGGTTTAACTGGCGTAACGCCCAAAACACGCCTATACAGAATATAGCGGGTAGCGCAGGTGTTTTGCGGATAGCGGGAGGTGAACAAGATAGCAATTTTACGGGGGAACGCCTCTTCCTAAATCCTAAATCCGCAAATAGCGGGTTTAGGGAGTCTGGCGCAAGATAGGGCCCCATGTGCTCTTTGAATATAGGCCTACATTTTGTCCAATTTAGGTTGAAGATTTAATATTTTCTATCATCTTCCGTAGGGTTAAGTTTATTGCAGTAAGTTTTATATTTAAAATTTTAAATTTAGTTGTTTGATAATGTCTAGTTCCATTTTCTCAAATTCCTTTTTATTTTTTTTACTGAATGAGATGGTGAATTGGCGTATTTTATATTTCAAATATTCCCATTTTTGACAGGTGTTGTTAGTTCTTCTGAAATTACAATTTCTGTAATTAGTGATTTAATTGTTTGACAGTAATCATCATTCTTAATTAGACTAGAATTAAACTTCCAATGTTTGTTTGAATAAGTTCTCCCGTTGTTAGGCTTTACATATAGATAGATAACACAGTGATCAGTTAGTGGAGCAGCAGAGATATCAGAACTGAGATCATAATTTAGGAAGTTGTTTGCAATTAACCAGTGGTCAATTCTGGATTTATAGTTGGAGCTGGACCAAGAGAATTTAAATATTCCTGGATTTAAGTGGATTTAAGCATTTATCCAAGAATTCATCATGGACTAAATTCAGATCACCACCTATTATAACATTATCAGTTGAATATGTTGATTTAATATTGTCTAATTACAAGCCAATTTGTTCTAATAGGTTTTTATTTTCAGTGCTCCTGTTGTCACTAGGGCTGGGTATCGCCACTGACCTCCCGATACGATACGATTCCAATACACTAGGTTCCAAGTCGATACGATTTCCGATACGATTCGATACAATTCGATATCGATATTTTAGACATCAATTTTGCTTTGGTAATGGAAAAGATTCTCAAAGAACTAATGCTGTAAATTCAATTGTAAAAGAAACCCTAACCTGGTCAGGCTGTTCTCATGAAACGTTCGTAGGAATTCCTACGAAAAATAATGCACAAATTTCCGTGCATTTTCCTACGAATTTCCAGCAGCACGAGCGATCAGCGCGCCTGCGTGAGCCCCGAAGCGAGAGCCTTAAGAAAAATGGCGGACATTCCTTTTATTCTCAGTGGAAAATGCAATATTTTAAGAGAGCTTATGCATTCAAATGCGTTTTGATAACATTTCTAGCGGGAAATGTGCATTTTATTTCCAAAATCTTCGTTCAGTTAGTGTATATAATGTTTACTTTGTTAGTTATTACGAAGATTCTTTCAGGTTTCTATCGTTGCTATGGCTGTTGCTATGGACGCTGCTACCACTGTCGCTGATGTAGCTTCCGCTCGCCGTGGAAATCTGGGGAGGGAGGCGTGGGGTTAACCTGTGTGACCTAAGCTGCGTGACGTCACGCTGTGGGTGGTAGTTCATAGATCCCGGAAGTGCAAATCTAATCGATATTCCGGAAAAAGGTCTGATTATTAGCCATAACGTGCTGATATGTTACGCCATTGAACACAACCCTTTCAGTCAGCGAAACAGAGCGGGTGGAAAAACCGCGGAAACACGTCAAAATAGCACTAACGATTTATATAGTCTATATATATATATATATATATTTTTTTTCATAACACATCTTTACTCATGGTATAAACATAGGCTACATGTTAAGGTTATGCTTTTGCTGTTGAAAAACTACCGTATGTATGGTTTTTAAACCTAAATTCACAATGTTTATCCTAACCCGGAAGAGGGGTACCAGAACTACAATTCGTGCAGAGTTGCAACACACAGAGGTGTCCTGCGCCATAGATTTTGTAGTTCTAATATGTTATGTCTATTATGTGATGTTGTGATCACTAATTTTTCAATCTTTATTATAGTTTTTGGGTGTGGGAAGAACGCCTGTTTGGTCAGATTTTATTTATTTTTTTCTTAAGATAGTGAAATCATGTTTTTTCCATGTTTTGACACTAGTCAGTGGCGCCCCATATTGGTTTGCCATCGGGCATGATAGTAGAGGTCAAGAGCTTTCCAAAAATGTTGACCCCATGTCTGTGCCATTTTTTGATGCTGATGTGAAGCAGCTTCAGGCTAACAGCTGCTGCTGTACAGAGCTGAAAGTATTTTTAGAGGCGTTTCACAACATTTTAGGGACATTTAAAATGGAACAATTAATTAGCTCTAAATATTTTTGGGGGGCAAATTATTACTGTGTGAGAGAAGGGGCCTGATTGACAGCTCGCTGATGCAAATATGAAAAAGGATCATTTGTCCTTCATTCAAGAGGGCGAGTTGGCATTTATAGTTGCCTTTTGTTCCTGTTCTAACGCAGCTCAGTGTCTGATTTTATTCAGGCTGTCAACCTGATACACTGACTGATGTGATTAAATTTTGGCGTCCGCTTCATTTTATTATAGCCTGTATAATAAATGGCAATAAATGCCTGCCCCAGTTCCCAGAGTCCGACTGGTTGCCCCGGCCCCAGTCCCTGTCCAAGTTCCCCGAGTGGACGTTGCCGCTGCCCGGCGGCCCCAAGTGGACGTTGCCGCTGCTGCCGCTGCTCGGCGGTCCCGAGTCCACGCCGCCGCTGTCCGGCGGTCCCGAGTCCACACTGACACTGCCGCTGCCCGGCGGTCCCGAGTCCACGCTGCCGCTGCCCGGCGGTCCCGAGTCCACGCTGCCGCTGCCCGGCGGACCCGAGTCCACGTTGCCGCTGCCCGGCGGTCCTGAGTCCACGCTGCAGGACTTCATGGTTGGCCTGCAGTCTGGTGCCGCCCGCACTGCCGCCATCCAGGGAGGTTCCGCCCCGTGCTTGGTTCCCGGCACCCTGGCCGTCCGCCCGAGCACCGCCCCGTGCTTGGTTCTTCGCGCCCTGGCCGTCCGCCCGAGCACCGCCCCGTCCTTGGTTCTTCGCGCCCTGGCCGTCCGCCCGAGCACCGCCCCGTCCTTGGTTCTTCGCGCCCTGGCTGTCCGCCCGAGCATCGCCCCGCCCGTGGTCATCTGCCCTCTGGCCTTCCACCAGAGTCCAGCTCTGAGCCCTGTTTTGGCCTCCTCCTCCCCCCGTCTTATGACGGCCATCCATCCCCATGCCCCTGATACTGTTTTTGGGACGTCAGGAGCCGTCCCTTGAGGGGGGGGTTCTGTCATGGGTTTGTGTTGCTTGTGTTTTGTTTGGTTCTGTTTCTTGTGTTTCTGTCATGATTGGTCTTGTATCTGTTTCCTGAGTTTCTTTTGCCTAGTTCCTTTCAGTGATTTCAGCTGTGTCTTGTTTGCTCCTCCCTGTGCCACACCTGTCCTGCGTCTGTCAATTATCCCTGATTGTTCTGATCCCTCCCAATGTTTAACCTCAGCCTATCCTCTGTGTTCTCCTGTCTTGTGCTCCAGCCCCTTCCCCAGGTGTGTCTTGTTTTATCATTAGTTCTTGTGTATTTAAGTCCTGTCTTGAGTTCTGTTCCTTGTTGGTTCATTGTTTGTGTCCTGTTGCGTTCTGCCTTAGTTTTTTGTCTTCCCTGTCATTTATTAAATTTTTGGTTTCCATTGAGCATTTTTGCCTGCGGCTCCTGCTTTTGGGTCCTCCACCTTCCAGCCCCGTGACAGAATGAACCAACCACTGCAGGACCCAGCGGAGCAATATTCTTTCTTGGAACAAACTGGCCGCACTGAGAGCCTTGCGGAGCCGGTGGCCCATGCCCTGACTGGACAAGGCACTTTTCTGGACTTCCATAAGCAGAAACTCAGAGAACTCAAAGACTGCAACCGGACGCTGGTGGCTACGATCACTCAGATCTCACAGCAGGTCGCGGAGATCACCTCCTCTGTCAGGACGATGGTTGCATCCCGGGCTCCGGCTGCTCCTGCAAGTGCACTTCTCGGGTGTATCGGCAATTTGCAGGCTAGCCGCAACCCCGACACCAGCCCCAGCTTCCTGGCAGTCCCAGCTACCAGCCCCATCAGCCCGGCAGTCCCAGCTACCAGCCCCAGCAGCTTGGCAAGTCCTGCCACCAGTCCCAGCAGTCTGGTGAGCCCAGCCACCACTCTCAGCAGCCCAGTAAGTCCAGCCACCAGTCTCAGCAGTCCAGTAAGTCCAGCCACCAGCCTCAGCAGCCTAGCAAGCCCAGCTACCAACTCCAGCAGTCTAGCAAGCCCAGTTCCCCGTGTTCTACTGGCTGACCCGGTCCCAGTCCCTGTCCCAGTTCCCCGAGTTCGACTGGCTGACCCGGTCCCAGTCCCTGTCCCAGTTCCCCGTGTTCGACTGGCTGACCCGGTCCCAGTCCCTGTCCCAGTTCCCCGTGTTCGACTGGCTGACCCGGTCCCAGTCCCTGTCCCAGTTCCCCGTGTTCGACTGGCTGCTCCTGTCCCAATTCCCCGAGCCGGACCGGCTGCCCCGGCACCAGTCCCTGTTCCCGTACCAGTTCCCTGTGCCCGACTGGCTGTCCCGGTCCCTGCCCCAGTTCCCAGAGTCCGACTGGTTGCCCCGGCCCCAGTCCCTGTCCAAGTTCCCTGAGTGGACGTTGCCGCTGCCCGGCGGCCCCGAGTGGACGTTGCCGCTGCTGCCGCTGCCCGGCGGTCCCGAGTCCACGCCGCCGCTGCCCGGCGGTCCCGAGTCCACACTGACACTGCCGCTGCCCGGCGGTTCCGAGTCCACGCTGCCGCTGCCCGGCGGTTCCGAGTCCACGCTGCAGGACTTCATGGTTGGCCTGCAGTCTGGTGCCGCCCGCACTGCCGCCATCCAGGGAGGTTCCGCCTTGGCCGCCAGCGCTCCGGCCGGCCGCCGGAGCACTGCCCCGTGCTTGGTTCCCGGCACCCTATCATGTATTGATTATCTTTTCTACACATGTGTATCGATACAATATCGAAAATATCGATATTTTTAACCCACCCCTAGTTGTCACCATAAATGTTGATAAAGATGAATTTGAAGTCATCAAGAGTAAGTGTCAGTATCAGCCAATGACCATTAACATCTGCCATATGAGAGATAATCTGACCCTTGAAGTTTTTTAGTAGGATGGCGACCCCTGCTGATCTTGAAGTGCCATGGCTGAAATACACTTCTTCACCCCATTGTTTCGACCAGAAAGTGACATCTTCTGCCTTGGAGTGCGTTTCTTGTAAAAAAAATAATAATAACCTTTTTCCCTTTGCAAAACAAAAAGAAGCTTTTTCTTTTGGTCATGTCTCTTAGACCCCTTGCATTAACAGACATCAAAGAAATGTCATTTTTTAACTGGAACGTATAACATAGAACAAACAAGACTGAGATGAAATGACTGAACTATTTTAAACTAAGAATAGGTTGTTAACTAACCTTAACCTGAATAGTAGCAAAACCTTAAGCATGTTATTTGCTTATCAAAACTCACTTAATTGTAGGATTAAAGAGCCCATATTACTTTGACTATGGTGTGATTCTCTGTCCATTAATGAAGGCATGGGGCCTCGGAACATAGTCTTAAGTCCTGCCTTCCTTACTTGCTTGATTTTTGGCCATACAGCCATATGTGCCTCTCTGTCTTCTTTGGTTAGATCTTCAGCAAATCGGATGTTGAGCTCTCTGCACACGGTGTGATGTTTGGTGATACGCCAGAGTTCATCCCTGAAGAGCCTTCCAGTGAACTGTATGATGATCTGGCGAGGACGGTTGGCTTTGTTTGGTCCTAGACGATGCACGGAGTCAATGATGAAGTCCATGTTCTCTTTCCAGTGTGGCGTGATTTTTCCGACAATGTCCTTGAATATTTGACGTGTGTTCTCTTGTTTTTGTTCATTCAGCTCGTTTAGTCTTAGATTCCATCTTCTTTTATATCTTTCCAACTCTGCAGCTCTCTTTTCCAGCTGTTTTTCTCCTCAAGCATTTTCACTTCTGCTCCCAATTCTTTGTTTTTTTCCTTGCATTCTTTGATTTCAGCCGAGTTGAATTTGACCACTTTTGCAATGTTGGTCATGGTGAGTGTGTTATCCTTTAGTTCTTTTTTGAAGTCCTCCATCATGTTTTGAAGTGTACCAATTGCAGCCAGGATAGCAGCATTTGAAGTATCTTCAGCATGGGTTTCAGTAGTCTTGTTTTCATCTCCTCTTTGTTTTTTCTGTGGAGCTGGTGGTTTAGAGGGTGATGTCAAAGAGTTTTTTGTGCCTTTGGTGTTTGTCTCCATGTTCTCTGGTACGTAGTAGTCGTGTTGTAGGAGAGCATGGGCCTTAGCGTTATCACTAGCTTTAGCCATAATCTTGCGTGTTGTTAAGAGTGCAGGATTACTTACTGGGTGGCGGGCGTCTTTAACTTGTCATTGGTAATTTTTTACTTTGCACACAAAAAAAGTTTTGTGAGTTTTGAGTTCGTTTGTGAGTTTGAGTTTGTGTTTTCGCATTTTAAGGTTTTGCCACTCGGAGTGGTTTAAAGTGAGACCATCTCCCCGGAAGTCCAAAATGACACAACACACATGTCGCACTCACCTCGGTCAGTGACAGCAGAAGAGACAGAAAGACAGAAGATAAGAAATACGACAGACAACAGAGCAGTATGAAATCGCACCAGCATTTTGACAAACAAAATTCAAATGTGGCGCTTTGGACAGCAACGGAAGTGAGCAAGAGGGTCGGACTTCAGGGATGACGTATGGAGTGTGTCACAATAGTATGCATACTGCATACTACACTACATACTTTGTAAGGGCAGCTGCAGTACATACTAAAAGTAAAAAATAGAAGTATGCAATTTGGAACATAGGGCATGTAATGAAGTCTTTAAGCGTGGCCAGAAGTATTTCTTGATTTGATGTATTTCCTGGACAGGACAGGGCGGGACATAATGCAGAGAAGGATCATTCACAGGTATAAACCAACCATATCTGTTTGGGAGAGAAATACATTTTTTTTTTTGGAAGGGATAGGTGGATGAGAGAGGTGTTTAAAGATTTGTTAAGGTTTTATTGGTTGAAATTTTAATTTACACCTGCTAGTGCAGGTCAATGACAGTATTTAAGATGCTTTGTTTTACAGGAAGTAGACGTCATGTGAGGTCATTTCATGGGGACTTTAAACAGCATGACTAATCTTGAAACCTATTATTGATATACTATGCTGGAGTACAGTACACAGAATGAATGTTTAGCTGACCTATGTGCTACATTTGAATCTATGCCATAATAATCTGAGCTGCTGTAACAGCAATGTCAAGTGACTGGGGTGTTCAGTACTCTGAATTGAATAACAGGCCATCAGAAGAACAAGAAAGCTTAAGATTTATTTGAGATGCAGTTCGGCATTGTGTATCAAGTTATTCTAGTCATAGAATAACTTGACACACAGTGCTGTCATCTAGTCATCTAGTTCCTGCAAGAGGAGCCCAGACCCAGTATTGAGTGCATAAATGAACATATTTTTTCAGGTCAATATATAAATCCTTTTTTTTAAAAAAAAAAAAAAAAAAAGGTCTATATTCTAATATTTTGAGATACTGGATTTTTAATTGCAATGAACTATAAACTGTAATCATCAAAAGTATAACAAAAAAGGCTTGAAATGTTTCACTTTGTGTAATGAATCTAAAATATGAGTTTCATTTTTTGAGGGTCTAGCTGCAGACCTCCAGCGTGAGGTGTCTTCCGGTGCAGGCTCTCGTCTCAGGCCAACCTCCAGCATGAGACCAGAAATAACCGGAAATAACAAACTTTTTTCACACCTGCATTGTGGCCAACCACCGAGATGGAGGAGATTTTCAACACCGTGCACGACCGACAGTTGTGACAGTAAGTGAAAGTCCAAAAAATGACAATAGACGAGTTATGTTTGCAGTTGAACTAGCGGCCATCTGCACTCAAACTACCCAGTACATTACATATATTTTATTGCATGTTTACAATTAAATATGTTAACTGTGTTAAGTTGGGGTCGGAAGTTGGGCGGTAGCGACAACTTGTTTGAAATAATTTATTTGAGAGATAGACTAACGTGATCAAAACACGACTTTTATTGACTAAATTACATTTAGCATCTACAAGTCCCGGGTCAGTTCTCCGCTGTTTTGCGGACCCCCCTCCTGGTCGTACATTATATCTAGCCATTGATAAATCACATAGTGGGTCAATGGATTATCCTATAGCCTAGGTATTATGATGTTTGTATTTGTGTAGTGTTATCTGTCCTAAACGAGGTAATGGCCTACGTTTTACGAGGCGTGTTTGTGCCGCGGTGTTAGTGAGACAACACTTTTCGCTCTCCAGAGTTAACATCACATGCAGTATCTAACATCATAATTAGTTCAAAGCTATTTCACCCTCTGTCGTGTTCACCTCTTGCCCCTTACTTTACCCCGGTCAAATTCAACCGGTCTGTTAAACTGCTCTTAAAATTAACACAATTTTAAACCATTAATCAGCCTCCAAGTTTTTATTTAACACTTTTTTCCTTCAGTCTTTTTCATAGGACGAAGTGGGGGCCAGGGTATGTCATCACTGCAAAAAGGTCGCAGAGTGGGATGAAACAAACCAACACTTGTTGTTGGCCAAGGTTTCCCTGTGTCCTCACTGTGGGAGAGGAAGAACTGGAAGAGGTTGTGAGACAGTACAGAAGGCTTTGGGATGAAAAAGAACGTTGCCATCTCGATGACCAGGAGACAGAAGCAATCCTTGACCATTTCAAATTTAAATTAGAAAAAACTGAAGATCTGGGTCTTTTGTGAGGACATTGCTGACAACATGACCTTTACTGAATGTGAAATGAAGGAGTAGGCTAATAAGGATATTTGATTTTGTCCAAATTGCCCAGCCCTTAAGGCTAACTATGTTTAAAAGGCTGAAAAGAACCGAGTGATTTGGTGTCCTTTTATCTGTTTTCGTTATTGCTTTAACTGTATTATATTTTCATTTTGTATATAAAAATACATAGTTATTAGATATTAATTTATTTACTTTAATTATACCATGAAGATCACAGGTGACTTAGTGCATTTCAAGAAAATGACTGCAGTTTTATCTTTTCCTCTCCCTATAAATCAGGGGTCTCAAACTCGTGCCAGGTGAATTCACTGATCACCCTACCTCCAAACAGAGAGGCGGGACTAATCAGTGAAATCACCTGGTGGAGTTGTTGGTTGGAATGAAAACCTGCAGCCTCTTGGCCCTCCATGGCACGAGTTTGACACCCCTGCTATAAATGCTGACAATTTTATATTTAAGCATAGTTGAAAATCTGATTGGTGCCAGTATTCTTAAGATCTTCAGGTGTACAGTCATTGAAGACATTTAATACAATAGAAATAAGGCACTTAAATAAATATTATACATGGGCTGTTAAGTCTCTTGAGATGCACCTTCTTTTGAGATGCACCTATACATTGTTTTGGTGAAGGGCCAATTAATTAATTGATTATTTAATTGATTGTTTGATGGATTGATTATATAAGAGTATAAGGGTGACAACATTATGATGGAAGCATGATGGCCAGTCCCATGGTCAATTGTGTGTCAAAAGTTATTGCAGCAATTTTGGGGTTGCTACCATATGTTAAACAAATTTGGTGCAAAATGTAACCATTTTTGACCACTTGAGAATTAATAAAAATGGTAAACAAAAAATAACTAAATAAATAAATCCCTCAAAAAATACCACATTAGAACACCAAGACCACAATAAACACCACAGAAAGATTCATGCTTTGATTTGGTGTCAAAATCTTTTGACATTTGGATATTTCTTTAAGGATTGCCTTTTTCTGTGACTGGATGGCAAGCGCTCTGTTGTGGAAATTGCTCGGAAACTCCCTTTTGTCTATATACCCGGAAAACATCCTCTGAATGGCCTTGCTCTCTAGTTTATGGACGTAATGTTTCATGCAGCTGTGATTATCCTAGAGGTCACAATAAGTTGTTTTATACAGTGACGTCAAGTTTCAAAAAGATTGTCTTCACTACAATGAAATGGCTACTATGTGGCTCATTGAATCCATGCATAAATACACAATTCTACAATAGGCCAAAATAACACATTTGCACTGCATTTTCTTTTTTGTCCCAAACTGCATGGGATTAGTATAAGGTGGCCATGTCTGCAAAGAGGAGACCCGTGGGTGCCCATAGAACCCATTTTCATCCAGATATCCTGAGGCAAGGGACCCCTTTGGAGAGATATTTAGCCATCTTGCCAACAACCTCACATGATTCTTAGGTTGTCTAGTCTCATTTTATACATAGTATCTTTACTCTAGTTTAAATACTGACCCCTCTACAGCCTCTGAAAGATCATATGTCAGCCGCGTCTGGCGCTAGGCTGTCAGACTAAACCTAAAAGATTCAGGGCTTTTGAGAAAATATTTGGGGCAGGAGCCCAAGAAGCCACTCCCAACCCCCCGCTTTGCCCATGTCCCTGCCTATTGGTATGATGTGTATTTGAAATTTATGTCCCACAATTTTTCTGAGAACTGAGTCATTTCAGTAGAAGCTAGATGGTGGAAGTATAACCACTGAACACATTTATCTTTCTATATATCACAGTCATCTGTCATCACCGCTGAAGGTATAGACTTTTTTTGTGATTCCAAGATGTGTACTTCAAATCCACATGATCCATTGTGTAAATAAGACAGCTTCAGAGCTGATGTAAGGTTTTCTTTTTCACTTTGAGACAGCCAGACTAAAGACTCCCATTGACTTCAAGTCTTTATGGTAACACAAAATGCTACCCATAGGAACTGAACCACTGGACGTGCAGAGGTGAAAATGGTATCTAACATCTTGTCTCAGTCTGGGGATGTTGGAATGAGTGGATTCTGCCCAAAAACTTAAATATAGCCCTAATTTTAACACATAAGCAATGAGTCGTAAATGCGACCTACAGACGTCCCATACAGACTATTAAGATTTCTGATGAAGGAGTTTGATCTTGTTCTGCCCACACAGTGATCTTCCAGTGGTTGATCTTCCTCTGGTGCAGGGGTTTTCAAACTCTCTGGACCCCGCATGTTTACTCTCATTAAGGCCTGCAACCCCTGCTGATATGAAAAGATATTTTGGTTTGTGTTAACTATGAAATTGTTTAGGTGTAATACTTATCAAATGCATTCAAAATGGTGAGATTAAAACAATGTTAAAATAATCACACATACATATTTGTGTCATAGCGATGTCTAGTGAATAAGCTCTTTGAAACTTGAGCAAATTCACTTGTTTTTTTGTTTATAAGCATTTAAAAACTGAAAAAATGGGGGAAAGAAAAAAAAAAAGCCAAAAATTAGCAAACAAATACCAGAAAACTAGCCACAAAAATTTACCAGAACCTGAAAACTTACAAGAAACTTACAAGATAACCATATTTATAATTTATAATCATCAAAATTCTATATTTAAACATCAGGTCAGCACTAGTGAATCAATGTCAGATTAATTATGTTTAAAAGCAGAATGAGTAGGATTTTCCTAAAAAAAACAAAAAACAAAAACGTATAGACTCATACAAAAGTAATTCCTCTTAATCATCACCTCTGAGTCACTAGAAGTGTGTGCTGGTGTGTGTGTCTGTAGAGACTCTGCTCTCTGCCTGGATTTTCTTGTTCTGCTGAGCTTTGGATTCTTCTGGGTGTCAGCCTTTGGGCAGTAGGAGTGCAGCACCCAGCCAATCACAGTGTACAGTGCCAGATCGATAGCATTATAACCGCTAGGAAGCTACACAATTTGCGAACAGATGTTGGAATAAAGGAAATATAGTGTGGGGAAATGCCAAGCAGACAAAGCTTGTTCCACAACAGTGAATCTGGGGTTGGCTTTCACATGCTAGCGAGCACTGAGGGAGAGGATCTGGATGAAGAGCAACGTACTGCTGGCCTGTTTTCTGACCATTTTGAATGGTCATGTGATTTCACTCCTTTGCCATCCAAGGAAACGTAAACATACTCTCAGCAGTTAGCTTTACAAGGGAAAAAAGCTCAAAATCATGTGAAACATGTTGTTCGTATGTTGTGCAACACATAAACAACACGCAAACAAGGCACAAATGTGTTGACAAAATGCAACTGTGTTGTGTGTGGGAGAAAATTAACATGTTAGTAACATGCTAACAATGCTCAACCACGTTGAAAACATGCAAACGTGTATATGTAAGAAAGTTAACATGCTAGCAATACACTAACAATGCACAAATGTTGACAATATGCAAACATATTGTTTAAAAAGTTAACTTTACCAACACTCTAACAACGCACAACCATACATAGCATGTTGACAACGTCCAAACAACATGTTTTTGCACATACATCATGTTGATCAGAGCAACAGTTTTGTGTGTTTTTGACTTGTTTGGCTTTCCATACATGTGACACTGCAGTATGCCAAAACACAATAGCTGGGTATGAATGGGCACAGAAAATGGGCTCACTAGCTAAGAATGTGTAATGTTGAGTGGAAATTAAATCGAGAGAGGTAACTGGTACCAAAATCAAGGAGAACTGAGCTGAGCACAGTAATGTAATGGGAACGTGCCCTTTGTTTCTCCATTCAGACACATCTTGACCTGCCTTCTCCACCAGTCAACAAAAACACAAACTTCCATACAGGACCAATTGCATTGTGGGCTTGTGTGAAAAACAAACTTAAAACATGTACATGAGACCTTAGGCAGTGAACCTTGTATTTCTGGATACATTTTGTTGAGTTGTGTTGTTTTTTTTTTTTTTTTTAGATGAAACATTGGCTAAACAATGTCATATCAAGTCCAGATATTTCCAGATATTTAGTGACAATCAAAAATTATTTTAACTAAAACATAACGTCAGGTTTTAGTGTTGGTCCCTTCAAACAGCAAAGGCTTCTTTCTAGACTTGCTGTTTATGACAATCTTAGCATGAGAAATCCATCATTTCTCAAACAGAGGCCTAAATGAAGTCACGGGACAGGTTGTGCTTTGCTTGACCTGTTATTCTTTCTAAGCTACTCCTATCATTGTCACCCACCAACTCAATGCAAAACCCGTGTGAAAGAAAGATAAGCTCCCACGGTTGAAACTTGGGGGGTTGCTGAAAGGCTTTCTGTGAAGTCACTGTCTGAAGAAGTAAAAGAGGCAGATAGGGGGAAAGGACAACAAAAAGACTCAATTACAAAACTTGACCATAAATTAACTCCTGGAATAAAATGATCATGATGAATTCATATATCACTATGTGAAATGTTCCCTCTACTGACTTCTTGAGCAGTTTATCCCCTTAAATAAAAAGATTAGGTTTGCTTTTTTGGGGGTTGTTTTTAATGACATCAATCTTGCTGACTTTGCATCCTCTGACCCAGAAAGGGGGTCATTAAATTAAAAAATACAAGTTATTAAAAAATTAAAATTGTGAGGAACACACTAGGAGCTGCTCAAAACAAACACTGTTTTTGAACAACTCAAAAAGACAGCAGAAGGAAACAAAGGCTCAAAACTCTACACTGTAGTGATGCATGGATAGGCTCTGACGCCATCCGAATTGGCATGCATAAATGATCCACCTGCCACCCACCTGAATTATTTATTTCTCCAATTTGGAAACTCGCAACCAAATGCATACTGCTCAATGTATCCCTGTAGGCTATGTTGCTTGTTAAATGTTGTAGAACAATACAAGCTTTCCAGGTGATTTCTTTATTGCGTGTTATTGATGTATTCTTTAACAAATTACTTTATATAAATTTAAATAAACAAGAAAGTTACACCACTGCACCTCAAATGTAAATGCACACAGATGCAGTTAGGTTTAGGTTTCTTGCTGTAGGGAATATGTGGCAAGTATTTAAAAAACTTGAGATTTACTTTTTTTGGAGTTGGGGGGGCTTCATTGGTGGATTATCTGCAGTGCCAGTGGATATAACCACAATCCACGCATCACTACTACAATGTTTTTTAGTTATAAAATAAAACAGAAAAAGCATAGATTTTACATAGACTTTTTTTATTCTGGTATTTGTGAGATTTTCCTTTCTGGGTGAATGTGACTCCAGGATCTGGATTCAGCCTGATCTGTGGCAGGAAACAGACTGAGCTGCTCCCTGTTTTATTTCCTTTGATCCCAAGGAATAAAAACCTCAGATTGCAGGAGCTGCATCTCTTCATCAGCCATAGAAGCCTCTTTATGAGCTCCAGACAAAAATGTTTTGTACATGTGTGTGTGTGTGTGTGTGTGTGTGTTTGCATGTATGTGCACGTGTGGTCCAACAGTCTCATATCTCCTCTTCTCTATCCACAGCATTACACACTGCTGCATGATGAGCCAGTCAGCAGTAAAAAAAAAAAAAAAAAAATCAGCCAGTCTGCAGTAAATCGGTTGGTCAGCCAGCCAATCAGCTTGCTGTTTAAACTCCTCTTATTGGGCAACCATTTAGTTATGGTCAGTTCTTTCTCTTCACAGTTTTAAGTTGATCCAGGTCAGTTTCTACGTTCAATCACATCAGAACCATAAATACATAAGGGGCTGTCCATGGCCACTACAGCTAGTCCAGACTTACAGGTGTGAGTCGGATCAGCATACAACACATACTGCTGTCTGTCTTTCTGTGTGTCTGTCCTGATGCCTCCCCGTCTAGACCAGTGGAAACCAGCCGGCACATCCTGCTATCCACTGGTGGACTACAAGACCTCCAATAGCTGAGGATGTTGAGCGAGAGAGAAAGAGAGGAGGGACGAGAGCGAGAGGGAGACAGTGTTACATAATGGGAGGTTGGAGAGAGACATGAGGGGGCAGTGTGTTTTCTCTCGTTTTGTTTCATTTGTGTCTCTGCAGAGCTTTCCTCTTCCTCCTCTTGAAGAAACAGCAGCACCTGAAACATAAACACAACAATTTACACATCACAACACATCTTATTCTCTTGCATATTTATTATTATGTGCTTGCCTTGAAAAGGCAACACATCTTATTCTCTTGCATATTTTTAGTGGGCAAGCTGGCAGCTTGCACACTCCCGTTCTTCCTACTATTTCTTTCTTTATTTCTTTATTTATTATTCCGTATGTTTTTCGGTCCGTTACTCTTCCCGCAGCTTTTGGTTTAGGCCCACACATTGAATGGGAAAAATGTGCGGCCCGATTAGGAGACGTTTGGAAATTACTTTTATAAGGAATCCGCCTTCCGGAATTTTCGCAATTCCAATTTTACAGAAAATTTCGGCCAACCGAAATGAATGGCCAAATATGTGTCTTGTGGAGAAGAAGCAACGTGTGAATTTTCAAGCCACTCCGACTTTCCGTTTCTCCGCAATTCCAGTTTGAAGCTGAAATCCAGACGCAATACACACTAATGGCGGAATGTTTGGAGAGCCTGCCAGGGAGAAAATTTTTGGCCCGTTACTCCTCCTTACAGCTTTCGTTTTAGGCCCACACAATGAATTGGAAAAATGTGCGGCCCGATTGGGAGAAGTTTGGAAATTACTTTTACAAGGAATCCGACTCACGGAATTCTCGCAATTCCAATTTTCCAGAAAATTTCGGCCATCCGAAATGATTGGCCAAAACTTCCCAAGGCCCTGGGGTGCAGAGCTTTTGACCTGCGTCCACGCACCACATACGAAAAAAGTGCGTCTTGTGGAGAAGAAACGGTGTGTTGATTTTCAAGACACTCCAACTTTCTGTTTTTCCGCAATTCCAGTTTGAAGTTGGAATTTTGGACACAATACACACTAATGGCATAATGTTCAGAGTGCCAGAGTGAGTGACATCATGGCTAGAGTGCAGCAGCCCTGAAAAATCGTCTAAAAATTTTGTCTTTTACTTGCTCCCCTGGCCACAATTTTCACTCCACATGCATGAATTTGGGTAAAGTAGTAGGAAAACTAGTTTTGCTTTGAAAAATGTAAAAACAAAAGCAAAGTAGCTTCAACTTTTTAAACGGTGACACTTAACGAGGCAGGAGTGCCAGCTCTCTCCCCCATACACTCCCATTATATCTGGAACAAAATCTGGGGAGAGAAGGAGAAACACACACTTTTTGAACTCGCTCTAGGGCAAGCATTTTTGGGAGTTGAAAAATAATTTTGACACAGTTTGAAAGCCCAAAGCCTTACCTTTCTTATGATTCATTATGTGCTTGCCTTGAAAAGGCAACACATCTTAAAATCTTGCATATTTCTTCTTTTTATTAGTGGGCAAGCTGTTTGCTTGTTAGTGGGCAAGCTGTTTGCTTGCACACTTACATTATTCGACTTTTGGATTTCTTTCTTTACCCCGTTTTTTTGGACCGTAACTCCTCCTACAGCTTTCATTTTAGGCCCACACAATGAATTGGGAAAATGTGCGGCCCGATTGGGAATAGTGTGCTATTACTTTTATAAGGAATCCGACTCACGGAATTCTCAAAATTCCAATTTTCCTGAAAATTTCGGCCATAGGAAATGAATGGCCAAAACTTTGGAAGGCTCCAGGGCCCAGAGCTTTGGACCTGCGTCCACGCACAAAATACGAAAAACGTGTGTCTTGTGGAGAAGAAGCGGTGTGTCAATTTTCAAACTGATCGGACTTTGCGATTTCTCATAATTAAATTTTAAAATCACGATTTTGCCCTCATTGAAAAATAATGGGAAATCGGCAGACACTCATGCATTTTCAAAGCCTCACAGCTCCCTCATTCTTTGGCCCACAGACTCCATTCAAAGCTTAAATGACTCAGCAGACGTTCAACAATATGTGTGTCATCTTCAATTTTTCATGTCTGCTTTAGTTTGCCATAAAACACAGTTTAAGTTTGGAGTTATTTTTGAGCCGCCTCTGACTTTTGAATGAGTGTGTATTGCGTGAGCTAGAGTGGCATTCCTGAGGGCTAGAGTGGAGCAGCCCTGAAAAAACGCCTAAAACTTTTGTCTTTAACTTGCTCTCCTGGCCACAATTTTCACTCCACATGCATAAATTTGGCATCAAATTGTAGGAAAAATAGTTCTGCTTTGAAAAATGTAAATACAAAAGCAAAGTAGCTTCAACTCTTTAAACGGTGACACTTAACGAGGCAGGAGTGCCAGCTCTCTCCCCCATAGACTCCCATTATATCTGGAATGCAAAGTCTGCAAAGAGAAGCAGAAAGACACACTTTTTCAACTCGCTCTAGGGTGGGTATTTTTGGGAGTTGGGAAATAATTTTGACACACTTGACACTGAAAGCCCAAAGCCTTGCCTTTCTCATGGTACATTTTATTTTCTGCTCGGACTTACTATCATTGAGAAAAAACAGTTGTTTGACCACTACTTTTAGGCGAATTTCTCCCAAGCACCACTGTCACTCATGCTGTGTGCTTCTTAGAGCCTCATTTCTGGCTCCGCCCACACAAGCCCCAGTGGCACAGTGGATAGTGTCTCTGCCTGCCATGCAGGAGACCAGGGTTCAACTCCCCGCCTGGGCAAGAGCCACAACACTACACAACCCACAAACAGCACAGGGCTGGCGATTTACACATGTCTAGGCGGTCGCAAGGCAAGCACATCAAAGTTTCTTCAGAAACTTTACATCCTCTAGTTTTATTTTCTGCTCGAACTTACTGTCATTGAGGAAAAAGCATTTGTTTGACCACTACTGTCAGGAGATTCTCTCCCAAGCATCACTGTCACTCTTCCAGCTTGCCCACGCAGTTTCCCCAGAAACTGTTTGTTCATGTTGTTGGAAACCACAGCTAATGCAATAAATTAGTGCAACAAGTTGTAAATACAGTGCTGTAACGTGACCATTCCCTACTTTCCCTGTCTGTAACATTACATGGCATTCCACGAATTCCATGACCAGTGGGAACCCTGCATCAAATTTTGTCTTTCTTGGTCACTTAATTTTATTTTGCAGATAATTCACAAATTTTTTGATGTGAATTCACATCAATTTTTTGAGATGATCCTTTGAGGTTATTAGGTTTGCTTTAAGGTTAAGGTTTTTGTTTTAATAAATGGTGATTTTGGCAAGAAAACATCATGGATGTAGCAGCCTCTTTGTTGTCATGTTGTTTTTCAAGAAAGTCAACGAGTCCCAGGTTATCCCTGATTTTCATGGTAACATGGGTGGCTTAAGAGATCAATGCTAAATTATTGTAGCTCCTATGTTAATTTTGTTTTAGATTTGTCCAGTTTTTTGTTCTTTTTTAAAAATGGGGTTTGATTTAAATTCAGTGGGAATCCTGTACCTAGCTTATGTGCAAATTCCTGGGGGCATGCACTCACAAACAAACATCAAAAACATAGTTCAGTGGGCATCTACTCAAGGACCAGGATGGATGGCTTGTGAGCCATATTACTGGTTGCCTCTGGAGACCAGATGTCTCCAGTGACCTTGTCTCAATCACTTTTTCCAGATTACTGTTAATTTGGTTATTGTTAATGTGGCTAATTGTCAAAAATTGCTTTTTTTCTTCACTTAGTTTCAATGACAGACAGAATTCTGGGGATTAAGTAAGAGAACGAGAACCTTATGTTTTCACACTTATTCCATCTCTCATTTTGGTAGTATGGGTGCATTTTCAAGATAAAGTCCAAGATAAAAGGCACTGACCCACCTTCGTAACTTAAGTCAACTGATTTAGGCATCTGCTTAGAATCTATCCAAAGCCTACACCATAGCCTACACTAGTGGTCTACACTGTTGTGAGCATTCACACTTGCTGATGCTGGTGCGCCTGTATCACTCAGCTATAACACTGCCAAAACAAGAGTAAGCATACTGACATTGAAGTGGTCTATAAAGGGTTGCCAGATATGGTAGAACTTGTCTTCACAACCTCTCAATGAGAATTTACTTTTTTCCAAATGCAGGTGCTGCATGACATCTTTCGTGAAAGCGGAATGGGTTGGAGCCCGTGCTTGTTTCCAATTTAATAATATCAGCCTGTGCTAGAAGAGTTACAAATGTTATCATGTTATATTGAGAGCTGGTTAGCGCTAGATCAGATCCTTTGATTCCAAAGACAGCTGTCAGTGGATCAGGATCAATTGGTCTACCCATAATGTCAGATACTGACTGAAAGATGTTTTGCCAATACGTTGTTATTTTTGGGTAGTGCCAGAACATATCGGCTAGGGAAGCTGGGGCCCTATCTTGCGTCAGAGACACTAAACCCGTTATTTGGGGATTTAGCATTGCGTAAGAGGCATTCCCCTGCAAAAGTTGCTATCTTGCACACCTGCCGTTATCCCTAAAACACTTGCGCTACCCATTACATTATGCATAGGCGTGGTTTGGGCATTACGCCAGTTAAACCAATGAGTGTGCCAGGTGCCATTGCCTTTAAGAGCAGGCTGCGCTATCCCAAATCCGCAAACCGAAACCCGTGATGAAGAGAGGAAGGTCGCGATTTAGTACTATCTCTGCCATTTTCTCAGGGGTTCAACTGAGGCTAAAGCAAGGTGGCTTTTTATAGATAGATAGATAGATAGATAGATAGATAGATAGATAGATAGATACTTTATTCATCCCGCAGGAAATTCGCAGTTTTTCAGCAGTATCCACAGATTACAGATTAAATAAATCAATAAAAAAAAGATAAAAAATAAAGAATAACATCTAAGTACAACAGAATAAGATCTGAGTACAACAGGCGAGTTAATTCAGGAGGTGGAGCCGCATGTGCACGTCCACGTGTCCAAGTGTCCAAGTGGATGCACATTGAAGCTGCCTGGGCGCGCTCTTGTAAAAGCCCAAATGGGATAGCAGGTGGTTCTGAGGACCCACTATCTGCTTTCCCTAACGTGTGTGGTCAAGATAGCAATTATAGCAAAAGCGCATAAACACGCCCACGGGCACACCTCCAGGCGCAAATAACGGAGTCGGCATAATGTATAGCGGGTAGTGTGGCCGCAAGATACCGTTTAGGGATAGGGATTACGCATGTAGAAGCTGCTACATGCGTAATTCACGGGTAGTGGGTAGTGGCAACGGGTAGCGCAGTGTGAAAGATAGAGCCCCTGGTGTCTGCCCACATCGATCACAAGCAGGATTAACATTTGGATACGTTTTGTTAAGTTTTTTCTTTGATAAGTGTAAACGGTGTAGAACTTTAAATTGTAAGAGACCATGTCGAGCACAGAGTGAAGATGCATTTACTAATGTCTGGGCTTCTGTCAATCGCTCCTCTGTGATCTGCTCCTACATCATTTATCCAGGCTGTTTTATGATAAACCTGGGAGGTGAAACAGTCTAAATATGAAAGTGTGTTATAAATAGTAGAGATGCCACCTTTAATCAGGGGGTCTGCAAAAAAAAAAAAAAAATGGATTCCCTAGGTGAACTGTCTGGAATGTTAGGGAAGCATGTAACATTTTGTTTGATAAAATGGTGCACCTGTAAATATCTTAAGAAATGTGTCTGTGCCAGTTCAAATTTATTTTTTAACTGTTTAAATAATGAAAATATACCCTCAATAAAAAGATCTCTGAAGGAATGAATGCCTTTTCTGTGTCTCACCATGGCAACAGCGGCGCATATGGATGCAGCAATTTCAGCAAAAATAGGAGCGATTCTCCTGTTTTAATTGCTGAGAATAGTGTCACTTGTGGGTGTATCACTTATGACAGTAATACACTCGTCAATATCAGAAGAGGAAGTGCAATAATTGCATTGAGTGCCGCAGACCTTGAGACAATATCTGCTCTCAGCATCTCAAGATCCGACAACCAAAACATTCGGATCACACGTCATCGCAAGTGGTGTGGCCAACCCAGGAAGAGAGGGAAACGAGCCGGGGTAAGACTTAAGCTGAGAAGGCTTGGACCCAAGGCTGTCCCGCTACCCAGTCTACTCCTGGCAAATGTACGGTCGCAGGAAAATAAAATAGATGAGATAAGGCTCAGGCTGACCCAGCAAAGAGAAACCAGAAACTGCGGTGCTCTCATCCTCACAGAGACGTGGCTTCATAACAACATACCGGATGAGGCTTTAGCACTGGACAGGCGGAGCCTGTTCCGGGCTGACAGAACACAAGATTCTGGTAAGACGAGAGGGGGCGGACTGTGTGTGTACATTAATGATGCTTGGTGCACAGGTGCAGTCAGAGTGGATGGAAAATGTTCACCTGACATTGAGTTTTTACTGCTCAGATGTCGGCCATATTACCTGCCTAGAGAATTCACCCGTGTGTTTGTTGCTGCTGTTTAAATTCCACCGGATGCAAATTCAAAAAATGCACTCCAGGAATTGTATGAGGTCATCAGCAGTCACATGACAAAACAGCCAGATGCTGTTATTATTGTTGCTGGGGATTTTAATCAAACAGACCTCAGAACTGTTCTGCCAAGATTCCACCAGCACGTCCATGTCTCCACCAGAGGAAACAACACACTGGACCATGTCTACACCAATGTTCTTGGCAGCTACAGAGCCCTCTCTCGTCCTCATTTTGGCCAGTCAGACTACATCTCCCTGCTTTTCCTGCCTACCTACATCCAGCTGACAAAAAGGGTCAAACCAACTGTAAAAACAGTTAAAGTGTTGACAGATGAAGCTACAGCAGCTCTACAGGACTGTTTTGAATGCACACACTGGCAGATGTTCAAAGATGCTGCTAATCAGGAGAACCATATTGACCTTGAAGAATACACATCATCAGTGACATCATACATCAGCAAATGTGCTGATGATGTGGTAAAAATAAGGACAATTAAATCATTCCCTAATGAGAAAGCCTGGATGAATGGAGAGGTGAGAGCTCTATGTAAAGCCAAAAAAGCTGCCTTTAAGTCAGGTGACAAAGAAGCCTACAACACTGCCAGAGCAAAACTGAAAGCTGGCATCAAGGAGGCAAAGCGGAGGCATCAGCAGAGACTGGAGAGAGACCTCAACACCAACAACAGCAAAGACTTGTGGCAGGCGGTCAAAAATGTGACAGGCTACAAAAGCAAGAGTGCTCCCATCATGTGTGAGGCCACGCTACCAGATGAGCTAAACACATTTTATGCTCGCTTTGACCTCCTCAACAGGGAGTCAGCTGTAAAGTCTACTCCGCCTCCAGAGGACCGGCCACTGTCAGTATCCACAGTGGATGTGAGGAAAGTCCTGCTAAAAGTGAATATGAGAAAAGCTGCTGGGCCTGACGACATCCCTGGCCGTGTACTAAAAACATGTGCCAACCAGCTAGTAGACGTCATTACTGACATTTTCAACATATCGCTGTCACAGGAGAGTGTTCCCACCTGCTTCAAGACAGCCACCATCATCCCTGTGCCAAAAAAGTCTGCAGTGTCGGATCTAAATGACTTCTGCCCTGTCGCACTCACCCCCATCCTGATGAAGTGCTTTGAGAAACTGGTTCTCCAGCACATAAAGAACAACATCCCTGCCAGTCTGGACCCTCAGCAGTTTGCATTCAGAACCAACAGATCCACAGAGGATGCCATCTCCACTGCTCTCCACTCAGTCTTCACTCACCTTGAGAAAAGCAACACCTACACCAGAATGCTGTTTGTTGATTTCAGCTCAGCTTTCAACACAATCTCCCCCATGAAGCTGATTGGAAAACTGAACACTCTGGGCATCAGTACCACTCTGTGCAACTGGCTACTGGACTTCCTCACAAACAGACCCCAGTCAGTTCGGATTGGCAGTCTCTCCTCCTCCACTCTAGTGCTCAACACCGGAGCCCCCCAGGGCTGTGTGCTCAGCCCCCTCCTGTTCACGCTGTACACCCACGACTGCAACCCCCGACATGGAGAGAACGGATGACACCACAATCATCGGCCAGATTTCCAACAACGATGAGTTTTCATATCAGGAGGAAATCAACCATCTTGCAGAATGGTGCACAGAAAACAACCTACTGCTCAACGTCAGCAAAACCAAAGAGCTGATAGTTGATTTTAGAAAAAAGGAGGCAAAGACACACAACCCTGTCTACATCAATGGAGCTGAGGTGGAGCAAGTGAGCAGTTTCAACTTCCTGGGAATCAACATAACAGAGAACCTGTCATGGACTTCACATATCTCTGCCCTGGTTAAAAAAGCTCAGAAACGGCTGTATTTCTTAAGGAAACTTAAGAAAGCAAAATTCCCATGCCAAGTTCTTGTCAACTTCTACAAAGGAGCGATTGAAAGCATCCTGACTGGAAACATCACAAACTGGCATGGGATGTGCATGGCCCAGGACAGGAAGACTCTGCAACGAGTGATTAAAACTGCCCAAAACATCATTGATACCCATCTACCAAGCATCAGTGATATTGAGGAGGTGAGGTGCCTGCACAGAGCCAAAAGATCCTAAAAGACAACACCCACCCCAGCCACAGCCTGTTCACCCTGCTGCCGTCAGGCAAAAGATACAGAAGTATCCACTGCCGTACCACCAGACTACAGAGCAGCATCTTCCCTCAGGCTGTGAGACTACTAAATGCACCATCTACACTCATCTATGTTTATTAATTGTATATTTTTATACAACCAATTAATCAGTCAAGAGGGAACCACTTTTTAATTTCAATGACCAATAAACTTCCTTGTATCCTTGTATAACTGAAACATTGCATCAGAGAGAGATGGGGTAAATGAATGATTTGCAACCACAGTAGCCAGAAGAGAGCCAGAATGCCAGAATGCAGAATGGTAATCCTATTCCACCCTCTGATTTGGGTCTCTGCAAGAAGTCTTTCCTTATTCGAGGGGGCTTCCTATTCCAAATACAATTTTAGATTATTTTGTCCAGATTCTTAAAAAAGGTGTTACTAATAAAAATCGGGATACATAGAAATAAGAATGAAAACTTAAAAAAAGGAAGAGTATTCATTTTAATTGCATTCATTTGGCCAGACTACTTTCAAAAAGTTTTAAAAAGTTTTGCTTAAATAAATCTGAGAAGGTTTTAATTATAGCAACCCCCAAGTACTGAAATTGACTCGCACCTTTAAATGGGAAAGAGCCATATGTTTGTAAGTTGGCTAGAGCATTGATTGGAAATAAAACACTTTTGGAAACATTGACCTTATACCCCAATACCTTGCCAAAATTCTCTAAAATGGGATGGGATAGTATGTTGGGAACAGACAGTGACGGGTTTGAAATGTACAGTAACAAATCATCTGCATACAATGAAACTTGAGCTCTGTCTCCTCCCTGAAAATTCCAGTGTAAGTATCTGAAGCACGCAAAGAAATTGCAAGCAACTCGAAAAGAAGAGGAGAAAGAGGGCAACCTTGTCGGGTGGAACGACTTAATGGGAAATAATCAGACCTAAACCCATTTGTGTGAACAGAAGCTAAGGGTGAGGCGTAGAGCAATTTAATCCAAGAGATGAAAGTTGGACCAAATCCAAATTTGGTCAAGTGGGATTTTCTCCTCTCGACCCTGTCGAAAGCCTTTTCTTGCATAAGAGACACCAACACTCTGGGAACATGAGATTTGCACTGTGAGTATAAATAATATTAAGTAATCGTTGGAGATTGAAAAATAAATGTCTACTTTTAATAAAACCTGTTTGGTCGTATGATATTACAGTAGGGAGTACTATCTCCAGATGTGCAGCTAAGGCCAGACAAAAAAAAAAATCTGGGTTCGAGTTTCCCATTCAGGTCAGGTTATTTTATTGGCCTCTGTGTAAAAATAAAATAAAAAAATAAAGGCACTATGCGACTGAGTGTGACCTTGTTGGCATTGGTCAGAAGTTAAGCAGGGCTTTTATTTTGATCTATGTTGCACTTGCCATTATTTGTGATGTTCTCACGTAACTTCGGAAAATAACTTCATGGAATCACGTGCCAACAACAGCACTGGCTGGAGAGAATGGACTTCCGCACGGTTTGTGTGTGATTTGTCCTCGTAAACCACCAGTGAAATAATCCGACTACAAGAGACAACCTTTGCAGGATGCAGTGAAAGAGGTGAAACAGTGCCATTGTAGATTTGCAAGTGCAGCAGCGGAGGATCTGTCATGTTTGCCTGCTGCCCGTGGAGCTTGGCTCTATGGTGGTGGGCGTGATGGGTGTATTCGACTTCAGGTACCTAGCGCTGTGATGCGAGCCAGAGACACCTCCCTCTGCTAGTAATAACGCTGGTCCGTCCGTCAAAAAGGTGGTAACTTATGCAATACTGAATTATTATATTTAAAAAGCACCCATGCGCCGCTTCCGAAAATAAAAAAGATAAAATAAAATAAAATAAAATCCTTACCTACCATCCTTCCCATGACTAAATAAAATAAAATAAATCCCCCCTACCCATCCTTAAAATGCTAATAAAATAAAACAATAAAATAAAATAATTCCCTACCTATTCATGCCCTTAATGACAAGGAACTGGAACCCAAGATATTTTTTGTTTGGCCTAAGATCTTAGCTAGTAATTTAGCATCTACATTGAGAAGACTCACTGGTCTGTATGAGCTTGGGTTGAGTGGATCTTTATCTTTTTGAAGAAGCAGAGAGAGACAAGCCTGACAGAATGTTGGTGGGAGATGACCAGCATTGAGAGATTCATTAAATACCTTGAGTATTAAAGGAGATATATATACAATAAATGTTTTGTAGAATTCTGGTGTCTACCTGTCAGGGCCTGGGGCTTCCGAGGATTGCATGTCATCTATAGCTTGATGTATTTCCCCCAAGGTAATAGCTTCCTCGGACTTTATCTTCCTGGCTTATAGAAGTTATATTTAAACTGTCAAAAAACGATCAATTAGTTTGGGGTCTCCAATTGATTGTGTAGAATAGAGAGGAAAATGTTTAAATTCATCATTAATTTCTTCCTGATTTTATTGTTACCTGTCCAGAACTAGTCCAGATCTCTGTGATTAATCTGGAAGGAGCTGATTCCCTAATTTGATGTGCAAGGATTTTGCCTGCTCATAGAACCTATGACGAGTGCGAGTTATCAAATTAGTCGTCTCTGAAGTAGAGAGGAGATTAAATTCCGTCTGGAGGGCAAGCCTCCTCTTATATAATTCGGGCAAAGGGGAGAGTGCGTATTGTCGGTCGAGTTCGAGTATGTGGTCTGTTTAAGTTTTACAGCGCTCATTCTGCACCCATTGGCCAATACCTTTTGTGAAATAATCTGTCCCTGAATATATGCTTGAAGTGCTTCCCAGAGCGTACTTTTGGAAACATCTGGTGTCATTTGTTGCAAGGTGTAACTGTATTTGAGATATGTAATCAACAGAGGGTTTACTAGATAATAAGGTGTTATTGAATTTCCAGGTGCAAGGCATGTGTTTATTATGAAAGCTAATTTAAGGAAAAAGGGGCTATGATCAGATAATACCATCGCCTCGTAATCACAGCATCTCACTGAGGAAAGGAGCTTACAGTCAATCAGAAAACAATCTATCTTTGATAATGTGTGACGTACAGCTGACAAGAAAGAATGTTTGGATACATGAATTTCCAAGGATCTGTAATTTTGAATGCATCCATAAATGTGCTCTCTCAGAAACTGAACTAGCCATAAACTGGGTCAGAAGTCGATAAAATAGAAGCACTTAGCATGTGTATTGACATCCATCTGAGTTTGGATAAAAAGAAAAAGAAAAAAGAAATACAATACAGAAACACAGAAAACCCAACTAAAATACACTCCTGATCAAAATTTTAAGACCAGTTGAAAAATTGCAAGAATTTACATTTTGCACTTTTGGATCTTAAGAAGGTTCTAAGTAGAGCTTCAAAATGCAAAAAGAAGAAATGGGAGTGAGACAAAAAAAATTTGAGTAAGCAATTTATTGCAAACAACCATTAAACTGAAATAGGCTGTTCATCAGCTGATCAAAAGTTTAAGACCACAGCCTTTAAAAGCCCAGATCTTGGCAAAAATGTGGATTCAGTGTCATTTTCTGTCAGGTATCCACACTGTCATGACCTCCTGATGGCAAAGGCAAAAAAGCTTTCTGTCTTTGAATACAGTTGGATTGTTGAGCTGCATAAGCAAGGCCTCTTGCAGCGTGCCATTGCTGCTGAGGTTGGACGCAGTAAGACAGTCATTTTAAACTTCTTAAAAAGATCCTGAGGGTTATGGAACAAAAAAGTGTAGACACAAAAAAATTTCACTGGCCCTGAGCCGGAGGATCCAACTGGCTGTCCGTCAAGACACGGGACGATCCTCGGCCCAAATTAAGCTTGTCACTGGTGCCAACTGCCGTCCCATAACCATCAGACGGCATCTGCGAGAAAAGTGTTTTAAGAACAAAAAAACGTCTTCAAAGGCCTTGTCTCCTTCAATGGCACAAAATTGCCCGTTTGGAGTTTGCACAAGAGCACCAAACATGGGACATTGAAAGGTGGAAGAAAGTTTTATTCTCTGATGAGAAAAAATTGAACCTTGATGGTCCTGATGGCTTCCAACGTTATTGGCATGACAAGGAGATCCCACCTGAGATGTTTTCTACACGGCACAGTGGAGGGGGCGCCATCATTTCCAGAATTTCCCTGGTTGGGATCAATAAAGTATATCTATCTATCTATCTATCATCATCTGGGGGGCTTTTTCCTTCAATGGATCAATGGAGCTTCAGGTTGTGCAGAGGCGTCAAACGGCAGCTGGCTATGTGGAGGTGTTGCAGGGGGCATCCCTCATGACTGAAGGCCATCGTCTGTGTGGTAATGACTGGGTTTTTCAACAGGACAACGCTGCAGTTCACAATGCCCGCCTGACAAAGAACTTCTTCCAGAGAAATAACATCACTCTTTTGAACCATCCTGCGTGTTCCCCTGACCTAAATCCAACTGAGAACATTTGGGGTTGGATGGCAAAAGTTTACAAAAATGGATACCAGTTCCAGACAGTGGATGCCCTCCGTGAAGCCATCTTCACCACTTGGAGCAACATTCCCACTAGCCTCCTGGAAACACTAGCATCAAGCATGCCGAAACGAATTTTTGAGGTGATTAACAAGAAAGCTTTTTTTGCCTTTGCCATCAGGAGGTCATGACAGTGTGGATACCTGACAGAAAATGACACTGAATCCACATTTTTGCAAAGATTTGGGCTTTTAAAGGCTGTGGTCTTAAAGTTTTGATCAGCTGAAATTTTTTTTTGTTTCACTCCCATTTTTTCTTTTTGCATTTTGAAGTTCTACTTAGAACCTTCTTAAGATCCAACAGTGCAAAATGTAAATTCTTGCAATTTTTCAACTGGTCTTAAAATTTTGATCAGGAGTGTATACCCTTAACCCCTCTTTACCTTTCCCCAACTGAAAGGTATAGAAGAAAAACTTAGGCAAACAACCAAACTCTCTTTGTCCAAGACACATTCAGATAGACTGCAATATGCAAAACGTAGCTCTTTACTCCTTCATAATAAAGTTATTCCTATAAAACCGAATATAACTAACCATATTTAGAAAATAATTATAGTAAGTAAATCTCAAGGGACCAAAAAACACAAAATAAAATGAATGAATGAATGAATGAATGAATTAAAAATAATAAATAAATAAATGTTAAGTTTTAAGTAACACTGAAATAATAATAATAATATAATAAATAAACAAATAAATAAATAACCACAGTAACCATGACCCATGACAATAATGAGGTAACACCAGAAACTTTTATCACACATTCATCATAATTACACCATATTATGCCCTGAGATAAAGACAATCAAATTTGTAACAACACTCATTTACATGTTGGCTCTGATCTATGTATTAACGTTGTGACGGTTTGAGTAGGGTTTTATTTTTTATATTGGATTAAGGGGTGCCAGCCAGGTCTCTCTCCTGACATATAAGATTTTCTTTTAAGAGTCAGTAGTCTGTTATTAGTCACAGTCAAACAAATGAAATAACCCTTACTCAAATTCAACACAAAGAATGATTAAGTGTAAAACTTAACAACCCGAAAAGACACTGTCAAGTATGCAATCAATGAAACACACCACGTTTTCCTTGTTTTCAATAAAGGCAATATATATATATATATATATATATATATATATATTCACACACAATACCAAACCCACAAGGCAAATTCAAATTCTATATTTTTCCACACACAAAATTATAACAAAAAAAATTATTTTCAGTCCTTTCTTTTCTTGATTTTTTTCACAAAATATACAAACCAAAATTCAGTCCTTGTTTCCTTTGTTTTTCAGTCCTGTTTTCATTCAAAAGAAATAGTTTTCAAAACAAAATATTTTCAGTCCTTTTTCCACAAACAAAATCTTATCAGTCCTTTTTCTTTTTCTCACAATATTTATTTCAACAAGTCTTTATTTTTCTTTTTTTCTTTTTTTTTTTCAAAAACACCACCACAAAATCCACAAACAAAAAATCACGCTCTTCTGTGAGGTGTCTCAAAAAATAAAACAAAAGAGAGGAAGCAAACAAAATGCGTACTCGCGCCGCACGGCACCACAACAGTCAAATGTCTTGGGTCAGGTGTATATTTTTTCCCAACCTGTGCGGACCACACACGGCAGGGAGAGGGAGAGGAGACGGCTGTCTCACGGATTTCCCCAATGACTGGACGGGAGATTCAACTTCGGGTCGATTTTGCCTTGGCCTTTACTGGAGTGCTGCTCTGCTTTTCTCCAAAGATCTTCCCTACTTTCCACGTCATTTCCTCGCGACCTTTATGCCGTTTGTACAGGGCGGTAGATTCATGGATGTCAGGTTAGTAGTTTATTGACAATATTAACTTGTTGTGGGGCAAAATTATTTACAGTTACTTTTTAAGATTCACTTCCCATCTCAGGGAATTTTGTGACATTGTTACGTTACTGTAGAATCAAACACCCTTAATAATTCGTCCACGTTACCTTGTACAAGTCAAGTTGTTGACTCCAGAAGTACGTTAACGTTGCGCAATGTTCAAAAGAATGGAAAGATAGTAGGTCCATGCCAGTCGGCTATACATTGCCTTAATATGGCGATCAACTATGATGTCAGCCAGCTGGCTGTTACCTTTGCCAAAGTCCATTAATGGTGCTGCTTAGCTACTGCAATCTTCTTGTTGAAGAATTCCTCGGCTGCCTGGGGAGTGTCAAATGAGTACCTGATTCCACTGATGGTGAGCATAAGCTTGGCCGGATAGTACGGGCTATAGTCTATTTTGGTGTCCTGGTGTTTTGCTTTCACTGGGTTGAATGAAGCCTGCAGCTTGCCCACCTCCAGACTCATGTCTGGGAAAATATGCACCGGTGTCCATTTGTAAATCAGGCAGCCTTTCATTTTGGAAAGGCCTAGAATTTTCTCTTTATCTGAATAACAGGGCGGTAGATTCATGGATGTCAGGTTAGTAGTTTATTGACAATATTAACTTGTTGTGGGGCAAAATTATTTACAGTTACTTTTTAAGATTCACTTCCCATCTCAGGGAATTTTGTGACATTGTTATACTCCCTCCCCCCTGAGAAAACCTGACGTATGAAGGGGTCTTCGTCAATATCACTATAATATATATTTTTTTTCACTCATTTTTTATCCATGATGGAAAATCCAGGAAAATCCTCTTCATCACTTTCTTCTTGAAAGATTTTAAGGACTTTTTGCCTTTGCTGCCGGTCCAGTTCCTCAGCAGTGGGGAAGCAAGGCTTAAGCTGGGCCACATTAACAACACGGAGGTCCTCTCCTGTGTCCTCCAGGACGACCTCATAGTTCAAAGGTCCGACTCTCCTGGTCACACGATATGGTTCTTTCCACTGTGGAGCCAGCTTGGCTGTAAAAGATTTGTCAGCTTTTGACTGAGGGTGAGTCCGTAGCCAAACACGATCATTGGTAGTAACATTTCCATCTCGTCTCCCTTTATCATAATTTTTCTTCTGTCTCTTCCGAGCTTTGTCCAGGTTGACATTGACAATTTTTTTAAGTTCTGCAATGTGGTTTGCTGTGGTGTAAGCAGGGGAATCTGGATCACACAGCCGTGGACTGAGCTCCATATTAAGAGGTCCTCTCAGTGGTCGGTTGAGGTTGAGCTCTGCAGGGGTGACTCCTGTAGACTCGTGTACGGCTGAGTTTAGCGCAAACCGGAATTCAGGTAAATATTTATCCCAGTTTTTGTGCTTTTCTCCTACATAAGAGCCTATCATGGCCTTGAGGTTTCTGTTAATCCTCTCTGTCAGATTTGTCTGAGGATGGTAAGGTGATGCCTTCCTCTGTTGGAGATTCCATCGCTCACATGTTGCGGTGAAGACACTGGACACAAACTGTGGGCCTTGGTCAGACAGGATGTAAGTGGGGACCCCCCAGCGGGTCAAGATCTCTTTCCGGAGAATCTGGGAGGTTTATTGCATTTAAACATGCAATAAACCTCCTGCTTATTAGTTTGTAGGGTATATTCCCCGTCTTAGGTACTGGGTCTTGTCCGTAGTACCCAAGACGGGGAATATACCCTACAAACTAATAAGCAGGAGGTTTATTGCATGTTTAAAAAGCTGAAGGCCACCAAAGCAGCAGGTCCTGATGGACTGACACCTAAAGTGTTGAAAAGCTGCGCATTCCAGTTAGCCAGCATCTTCTCTGCTATTTTTAATTATTGCTACTCTACAAATGTTTTGCCTGATTTGTGGAAGGAATCTTGTATCATACCAGTGCCTAAAAAGAAAGCAGTTGAGTGTATGAATGACCTGAGACCAGTGGCCCTAACTTCAGTCGCAATGAAAGTGTGTGAGAGAATAGTTTTAAATAATCTTAAGCCACATGTGGAGAAATACCTCGACCCCTGCCAGTTCGCATATCAGAAAGCAAGGGGGGCAGAGGATGCTATTGTTTGTAAACTGGACAGCATTTATACCAGGATACCAGTGGGCGCTGTGTGAGAATTTTATATTATGATTTTAGTTCAGCATTTAATACGATTCAACCGCACATTATGGTACAAAAGCTCCTAAATATGAAGGTGCCAAGGGTGTTCATTTATTTTATTTTAAATTTTTTAGAAAATAGGACCCAATTTGTTAGGTTAAATTCAAGTATTAAGTCAGAGAAAATCATTACAAATACAGGTTCTCCCCAAGGTACAGTCCTATCACCATTCCTATTCACCATTTACACAGCGGATTACCGCTCACAGCATGCAGGTTGCCAAGTAGTGAAATTTGCGGATGATACCGCATTACTAGGTCTAATTGAAGATGACAATGATAGTTACTACAGAAATGAGATTAAAGCTTTTGTGGATTATTGTGAAAGTCATTTCCTGGAGCTCAATGTCAAGAAAACAAAAGAACTAGTGATTGATTTTAGGAGAAACAAGAGGGCAACTGACGCAGTGGAAATTAAAGGCACTGTTGTAGAAAGAGTGAATACATACAAATACCTGGGAGTCGTTTTTAATGATAAGTTGACATGGTCTGACCATATTACATCACTGCTGGACAAACTGAGTCCACGACTTTACTGCATGAGGAAGTTACAGTCTTTTCATGTAAATCCTGATGTACTGGAAATGTTTTTTATGTCCGTTATATGCAGTGTGTGGAGCTATTGTGTTGTGGGCTGGGGTGGGAATGTGGGGGTCACTGACAAGAGTAGGATTGATAAACTGAACAAAAGGGCAGGCAGCAGAATGGTTGGGCAGACAACTACAGTGGATCGAGTGTATTATGACCGCTTGGAAAAACTGACATCTAAGGTTATGCAGGACTCTCATCACCCTCTTCATACTTGCTTGAGCAGCAAGGTTATGGATAGTGGCCGGTTAAGGCCACCAGTGACACACACTAAGCGGTATGCTCTTTCTTTTATACCTCAAGCGGTTAGGCAGCACAACAAGCACTTTAAACGTACATTTGGAGAACTTCTTTAGTTTTATGAGAGTACTTAATGTTAATTTATGATCTTCTTTTTTTCTTTTGTGTGTGTGAATTTGATGTTAATGTATTAACTAGGCCTGTAACCATAGGCACGCACACAGTATTTACTTTTAAACTGAGGTCTTGTGGGGGCATGACGGTGGGTATAAGCGCTGTAATTTCCATTTTAATGGATGAAATAAACTTGACTTGACTTGACTTGACTTGTCTCAGTGGTGGCAGTGCGGAGTGGGAACATCTCAACCCATCTGGTGTAATAGTCCACGAAAACAATGAGGTAGAGGTTGCCATTGGAACTCCGAGGGAACGGGCCCATAACTCCAAGCATCTCCCAGGGTGCATTTACCATTGTTTGTTGTAATTTACCTGGTGGTTTCCTGGTTTCAGGTTTGTGGAGCTGGCAGACCTGGCAACATCTCACATAATCCCTTACATCCAGACTCATCTTGGGCCAGTACACTAGAGCTTGCAACCGTTTATAGGTTTTGTACCGCCCAAGATGGCCGGACAGGGGTTCATCATGGTAATGATGGAGAAGCTGTGGACGGAGGGAGGTTAGTATGTAGATTTGATAGAGGGTTTTATGGGGCAGTTCCACCTCTCTGTAGACCTTGTCCTCCAG